>NC_088353.1:11747500-11967500 GCF_036884655.1 Musa acuminata AAA Group | reverse complement strand
TGTCCAAATAGACGATTGTTACTTTAGTCAAGATCATAGTGATGGAGGAGAAGATGAAGCTGATGATGAACCAAAATACAATGATGATAAGGATAAGATTACTTATTCTGATCATAGTTTGTCTATTATATTATAACATAGCTTACAAGTGTCCTATGTGGCCGAGGATGAAAGTTGGGTGAGAAAGAATATGTTTTACACTAAATGCGCTTCTTATGGCAAGGTGTGCATGGTGATCATTGATAGTGATAGCTTTGAGAATCTGATATCTTTGAGATGGTGTAGAAGCTAATGTTGGACACAATCCCTTATCCAAATCCTTACAAATTATGTTGGCTACAAGAAAATAACATTAAGGTAACCAAAATATGTTTAGTTTTATTTTCTATTGGCTAGTATTATAAAGATAAAGTATGGTATGATGTTACTTCTATGGATGCTTGTTATTTGCTGTTGGGAAGACCTTGACATTATGATAGAAGAGTGTTATATGACGGCTATAAATATATTTATTCTTTTAAGATGAATGAAAAGAAGATTATTTTAGCTCCACTACAACATTATGAAATTAGTATACTAAAGAAGGAAGTTAGTGCTTTTATGTTCTATGGTGAATGTGCTAGTCATAGGTGCCCAGCAAGTCAATCACGTGAGTGATGGCACGTGTGACTTGATACAGAATCTTTTTGCTTATTATATTTTGGCGTATATTACTTTATAACTATTGCATATGTGCATATATATATATATATATATATATATATTGTGATTTCCTTGGATTTGTGCAATGGGAATCGGATCGTGATGAGATCACGATAATGAGATCGATTCACCTTTAAACACATATCCTAAATAATCCCCGTCATAGGTTACTCGAGGGGGACATCGTGATAACCGGACAGACTGGTGTGCTATATACCCGTCCATATGATGGATGCAGCTGGTCTCATAGCTGCTCATGTAGGGACACTAGGGATACAGTACAAGTGCTCATTGGAGAATGAGTTCACTGATTGATCCGCTTACGGAATGCTGGATGGTTGATGATGCCTTATTGTCAAACAGTGATTCCGTAGTCCTAGTGGTGTATCTGGTCCTTAGACTTGAGACACCAATGATGTCCTGTATGAGTGCTCCACTCTTTGATACCAGACTTATAGGTTTAGCTGTCCCAGATCTAGTACAGCTGGTCATTGGGAGTGGTAGTCGACCTTACGAGGGCTATTGAGTGTCGATAGAGGATCATCCACTCTCGGCGTCATGAGAGGAATATCCCATGTGTTCTTGCTCAGACAAATCCTTGGCCAGGGTCATTCGGGTTAAGAGAGAAAGAGTTCTCTAGGAGAATCCGATTAGAGCAAGACTCAAGTAGAAACTGTATGGGTCTAACAACACCATGCTCGATATACGGTCTCTGGGATATTAGGTGGATGAGGGACTATAGGTACACGGTAACTGACGACAGACAGGTCCAATGGATTGGATTCCCTTGTATCGTTTGGGGACTACGGCGTAGTGGCTTAGTACGTCCGTAGTCGATGAGTCGAGTGAATTATTACAGAGATAATAATTCACTGAGTTAGAAGGAGTTCTGACAGGTATGACTCACGACCAGCTCGATATTGGGCTTAGAGGGTCACACACATATGGTAGGTATTGCGACGAGTATAGGTTCTGATATGAGATATCCGACGGAGCCCTTTTCTTATTGGATGCAGATCCAATACCCACTAGGGAAGGACCCATTAGGGTTTGACAGGGGACCTCTATAAATAGGAGGGATTCAGAGCCTCATAGGCTAGAGCCTTTGCTTGCCTTTCCTATTCTCCTCTTCCTCTCCACCTCATAGCTTCCTATTCTCCTCTTCCTCTCCACCTCAGAGCAGGCCTAGAATCTTGAGGAGTGTGTGGATCACCGCTAGAGAGGATGACGCTTGACCTCCTTCACCCTCTCCTAAGGATCTGCAAGGAAACAAGGATATACGATCTCCCTAGGTAACACAATCTACAATATACGCAGTTTCATGTTTCGCAGATTTTTACGTACCAATCTTCGCACGATGACGAACATCTCTTTGGGAATCGGGGATTTTGTTTTCTTGTTCTTCTACTGCACATGTGATGTCGCCCCCATGATTTCCCAACAATGGTATCAGAGCTAGGTTGTTCGTGCGAATGATTGGTTTTGAACTGCGTGTATTATGTTTAGGAAAAATATTGACATCAAAATCGTTGACGCAAAAGCGTGGAAGGGCAGCAACAGTTGCTGCCCTCGATCCGCATGCCTGCAGCCACCTGTAGCGGTAGCCGCAGCCGCAGCTAGGCAGCATAGCGCCGGCGCATGCGCAAGCGCTGTGCTTGCAACAGCCGGCCGGCGGTCTGCTTGCAGCATGCTTGCTGCCGGCGGGGCTGGCAGCCCACGGGCAGAGGCGCCGCTTGCCGCCGCAAGGAAGCGGCGCCTACCGCCGCAGGGCAGCGACGCCTACCGCCGTTGCTCCCGCGAGCGAAACCCCCCCCCCCCCCCACAGGGGCGGCCGCCTGGCGGGACAGCACCGCCTACGGAGGCAGCGGCGCCCGAAGGGGGCGCCCACCCGCAGCGACGTCGCCGCCAGCGGGCGTGCCACCTGCAGGCGAGGGCAGTGCCCTCGCCCCGCCGCACAGGCGCCGCCGGCAGGGTGGCGACTGCGACAGCAACAGAGGGAATTAGGGTTTTGGGCAAAAGGATAGTTTTGCCCCTGTGAATTTGAGAAATTCCAGTTTCTATCTTTTGTTCAAATCATGAAAATACCCTTAGGAATTGAGAAATTCCCTACATGTCCCTTATTTCAGAAAATATTAATTAATTAAAATATTTAATTGATTATTATTTTTATTATTATCTAGTAGTCCTACATGATGATGATGATTATTTATACATGTGATGTATGATGTGTGGACGGATGATCATAGATCGTGTGATGTGTGTACTTGTGATTATTATTATTGAGGTATGCGAGCCTCCATTATATTTCTCATTTATTGTCGGGCCTGCGTGCCTATGATTAAGTTGTAATCACATGAGGAGGCGTAGCGGGAGCGTGGATGCGATAGCGGGACCCACGAGACGGACAATTGCGATGCATGAAGATGCATCAAGATGTCGACGGAACCAACGAGGACGAGATGGATGATCACAAGGCATGGAGATGCACCGTTGCACACATAGATCTTGATGTGAGTGATTAGGCCTACTAGCTCGGGCCTAATCACATTAGGTTGTGGTCCATGATCATCTGGTGTAATTGATTATACACATACTAGATAAGTATATATATTTGCATACGATGTAAATATATATTAAATATGTATATTTGTGACATGTCATATTAGGAGACCAAATCTTAGAAACATCTCTCGATAATATTAAGTCGGTAAACGTGAGGCAATTAGATTGACCCACGTGGCCTTCCATCGTTATGAGTAGGAACCGATTCCCGGTGTAGGTTGAGTTGGTCGAGTCCCTCGAGACTCACCTATATCGCGATTCGCTATCTTGCTTACGACATAGAGATGTCACCGGTGACCTGAGGGCATGGTATACTTGGTCGAGTCCCTCGAGGGTATATCATCAAATCAGACTCATCTTGTAACGAAGGTGTTAACTTAATCGAGCATCATGGTTGGTCGAGTCCCTCGAGGCCATGGTGATTCGGAGGCTGAACAGGACGGGAATCACAAGGAGTTGTGATCGGCAAGAGTTGCCTACCTTTTAGGCTTAGTGTGATTGGTCGAATCCCTCGAGGTTACACTAAGACACTGATTGGATCCTGATCCCCACTAGAAGTTTGTCGGAGACTTCCGTTTCACGTGCTGAGGGTGTCGCGTGACTCGTTAGTAAAATAGTGGGAGCATATTAAGATAGAAGTCCATATCTTGATAGTTTATTTCTTGCAAAATCTGCATGTTATTCATTTATGTTACATCTTTATTTTCAGAAAATGTCGCTTTCAAATCCCTTACATGGCATACTTGATGTCAACCGCCTCACTGGTTCAAATTATACGGATTGGCTCCGTAACTTGAGAATTGTTCTCAAAACGGAGAAAATCGTGTACGTCCTTGATACAGTGATGCCTACGCCCGAAGAAGGGGCAAGCGAGGATGAGATCGCTCGCTACGTGAAGTATATTGATGACTCCACTCTTGCTCAGTGCTATATGTTGGCCTCTATGACTCCTGAGTTACAGAGACAACATGAAAAGATGGATGCCAGATCCATTCTCCTATATGTCTGCAAATTGTTTGAGGAACAGGGAAGAACTCAGCGATATGAGATATCCAAGAGCCTCTTCCGCGCTAGGATGACTGAGGGGATACCGGTTCAGAACCATGTCCTAAAGATGATTGAGTGGATAGAGAAACTCATAGGTCTAGGAATAGTCCTAGAGGATAACTTGTGTGTGGACATTGTGCTTCAGTCCCTACCAAATTCCTTTTCACAGTTCATAATGAATTTTAATATGAACAAGCTTGAGGTGACTCTCCCAAAGCTCCTCAATATGTTGATGGAGGTAGAGAGTACTATTAAGAAAGAGAAGCCAGTTCTCTACATTGGTGAGACCAGAAAGAAAAGGAAAGCAGAAAGGTCTCTTAAGAAGGGAAAGGGCAAGGGCAAACCAGGTAAAGCAAAGGTTGCTAAGAAAGACCAAGCAAAGGACAAAGGCCAGTGCTTCCACTATGGTAAAGATGGGCACTGGAAGAGAAATTGCAAAGAGTACCTTGCAGAAAGGGTGAAACAAAAGCTTGACGAAGCTTCAAGTACATTCATGATCAGTCTCCATTTGTCAGACTCTTATGATAACACATGGGTATTAGATACCGGTAGTGCTTATCATATATGCAATTCGTTGTAGGTTCTGACAAGGCCTAAGAGACTAGAGAGAGGCTAGATGGACCTCAAGATGGGTAATGGAGCAAAAGTTGCTGTATTAGCTGTTGGCGAGGTCGCCCTACATCTGCCTAGTGGAGCTTTTATTGCATTAGATGCATGTTATTTTGTTCCTTCTATTATCAAAAACATTATCTCCATTTCATGATTAACAGTTAGTGGATATAAATTTGTTTTTGAGAACAATGGTTGTTCGATTTTATTAGATGATAAGATCATCATGAAAGGAATATTGCATAATGGTTTATTTATGTTAGACACTACTCCACATATCATGAATATAAATGTGTCCAAAAGGAAACGAGATGAGTTGAACAGTGCATACTTGTGGCATTGTAGGCTAGGTCACATCCATGAAAGAAGGATTCAAAAGTTGCTAAATTATGGATATCTAGATCCATTCGACTATGTATCATATGCAACTTGTGAGCCTTGCATTCGTGGAAAACTGACCAACTCTCCATTTAGTGGAACTGGAGAGAGAGCCACTGAGTTGTTGGAACTCATACATAGTGATGTATGTGGACCCATGTCAACTCATACCATTGGAGGTTACTCCTACTTCACTAAATTTACTGATGATTTCTCAAGGTATGGATATGTGTACTTAATGAAGTACAAGTCCGAGGCCTTTGAGAAATTCAGAGAGTATAAGAATGAGATGGAGAACCAGACTGGAAAGAGTATCAAAACTCTTCGATCAGATCGAGGAGGTGAGTACTTAAGTACAAAGTTTACTCTGTTGAATCTCGGATTTTGATGATGAAGTCAATTGTCATTTGTTATCTAATCTATGTGTTGAGATAAGTGTGCAGGATTAACTACGATGAAAGTTAGATAAGCAGTAGGAGTTGCGCCGGAGTCAAGTTCATGATCACGTTGGGAGTTCGAGAGTTCGACGGAAGTTCAGACGGTCGTCAGAGGTTATGCGAGAACAGATCCGAGAAGTCCAGAAGCTTGCTAAGCGAAGCTCATCGGAACTTGCCAAGTGGATCGTCGCAAAGTCTAGGAGTTTGCCGGAAGTCCGCAGGAGCATCACCGAGGGTTCATCGGATGATCGACGGAAGTTCGCCGGAAACTCGCCGGAAGAAGCGATTGACGCACCGAAGCAAAGCTGCAGAAATTGTCTTAGATCTAATCGTAGTTAGCACGTTGATTAAGTTGGAAAATGGGAGGTGATCCCATTAGCTTAATCTTGGGGCAATTGGGCCCCTGAAAGACTGAAATTGGGCCAAATGAAGCTAACCATTTGGACCCTGATTGCACCAGGAGGTGCAACCGCCTAGCCCAGGAGGTGGCACCGCCTGGGCTAAGCCTCCCAGCGAGACTGGGCGGTGCAACCTCCCCAGCTAGGAGGTGGCACCGCCTGAGCTCAGTCTTCGAGCTAGACTGGGCGGTGCAACCTCCCTGACAGAGAGGTGGCACCGCTTGAGCTCAGTCTTCGAGCTAGACTGGGCGGTGCAACCTCCCTGACAGAGAGGTGGCACCGCCTAAGCTCAGTCTTCGAGCAAGACTGGGCGGTGCAACCTCCCTGACAGAGAGGTGGCACCGCCTGAGCTCGGTCTTCGAGCTCTGCCAGGCGGTGCAACCTCTCCAGTCAAGAGGTGCAACCGCCTGATCCCGAAATTCCGGGATTTGATCGTTTTGAGCTCCAAATTTGAATTGGGTTGGGGCCTATAAATACCCCACCCATTCAGCACTGAAAAGATACAGATCCACACCGAATTCTTGATCTTTTCAGTGATTCTAAGAGCTCAAATTTGTGTAAAGTCCAAAAGTTCTCCTCTTTTCTGTTCTTCAAGTCTTTAGTTGTAAAGAGAGGAGAGAAAGGATCTGTAAGGGTTGTCTCCTGAGCCTGTCAAAAGGAGAGAAACTGTAAAAGGGAAGTTGGCCTTCGCCTATTGAAGGAAGACCCCTAGTTGACGTCGGTAACCTCGCCGGTGGAGGAAGCCAAAAGTGGAGTAGGTCAAGACTGACCGAACCACTCTAAATCTCTGGTTTGCATTTATTTTGAGCACTTTATCATTACTGCAAACCTCCTACATAGCTACTGCTCTCTGCGCTTTTACGAACAAGTTTCTAAGTTCTAATCTTTCCGAATCTGCATTCAGACGTCAAAAGGTGTTTTCGTACGATCTTTACATTGCAGCTTACATTTACGTCTTGAATCTGTTCATAACTGCGAACTGTCTTCTGCGCTTTTACGAACGAGTTTCTTTGCAGTTTACATTTACATTTTGATTCTATTTATAACTGCAAACTGTCTTCTGCAATTTTACGAACGAATTTCAACATTTAGACGTAAAACTGCATTTAGACGTAAATCGGCTTTCCTCGCACAATCATCAGATTTCAGTTTACGTTTACATCTTGATTTCAACTGCATACTGCCTTCTGCGAGTATACAAACGAGTTTCAAAGTTCAGACGTAAATCTGCGTTTAAGACGTAAATCTGCGTTTAGACGTAAATCTGCTTTTTGCAGATTACTTTTTGAGCTATACAATAGCAGCACATTGTCTTTATACTTCTGCTTAAACTACGCTTAGACGTAAACTGTGTTTAGACGCAAACTACGCTTAGACGCAATCTGCGCTTAGACGCAAGCTGCGCTTAGACGCAATCTGAGTTTGGACGCAATCTGCATTTAGACGCAAACTGCGTTTAGACGCTAACTGTGTTTAAACGTAAACTGCACTTAATCATAAGTAATCTTAGAATCGGCTTTTGCATCAAAATAGTTTTTATCGAACAAACGCAGCTTTCGTTTTTAATCGCTGAAAGATTTCCGCTGCACTAATTCACCCCCCCCCCCTCTTAGTGCTCTCGATCCTAACAATTGGTATCAGAGCAAGGTTAACTCTCTAACGGATTAAAACCCAAAGAGAAATGGCATACGCCGGAAACCAAGAGGGGCATTCTATTACGCGTCCACCCATGTTCAGTGGGACGGACTACACCTATTGGAAGACCCGAATGAGGATCTTTCTTATTTCTATGGATCTTGAATTGTGGAATCTTGTCAAAAACGGATTTTCGAAGTCTTCTCTTCCAATGATCGATTGGAATGATTTGGAGAAGAAGGCTTTCGCTCTTAATGCAAAGGCTATGAATGCCTTATTTTGTGCACTTGATAAAAACGAGTTTAACCGTGTTTCAACTTGTGAAACTGCATTTGATATATGGCACACACTCGAAGTGACCCATGAGGGCACAAGTAGAGTAAAAGAGTCAAAAATCAATTTGTTGTTACATTCTTTCGAACTTTTTCGGATGAAACCGAGTGAAACCATTGGCGACATGTTTACCCGTTTCACGGATGTCGTCAACGGTCTAAAAGGACTCGGAAAGAGCTTTTCGGATTTTGAGCTTGTTAATAAGATACTAAGATCCCTTCCTAAGAGTTGGGATCCTAAAGTCACTGCTATTCAAGAGGCAAAAGATTTACGAAATTTCCCTCTTGAAGAACTAATCGGGTCATTAATGACCTACGAAATGACTTGTAAAGCTCATGAAGAGCAAGAAGACATCCTTCCAAAGAACAAGAAGGATATGGCACTCAAAACTTCTGAATGTCACTTGAGAGAAAACTCAAGTGATGAGGACTGTGATGATGACTTGGCACTTCTAACGAGAAAGTTTAAAAAGTTCTTTAAAAGAAACAAGTTTAAGAATGATGAAAAAAATAAACTTGAACCCAAGAAGGACCAAGTAATCTGCTATGAATGCAAAAAGCCGGGACACTACAAGAGTGATTGTCCCCAAGTCAAAAGGAGAACGTCAAAGAAAAAGGCGCTTCAAGCAACATGGGATGACTCAAGCGCATCCGAAGAAGAGGAGTCCAACACCGAGCAAGTTGCTCATTACGCCTTAATGGCCATCGAAGATGAGGTAACAAATTCAATAGATGCATATTTATCATTTGATGAATTATTAAATGCTTTTCATGAATTGTTTGATGAGTGTAAGACTATCAGTAGTAAATACAAATTGCTAAAAAAGGAGCATGATAGTCTTATTTGTAATTTCAATAAGTTAAATGCTGAACATCATGATAGTTTAAGCCCATGCATAAAATGCCATGATCTAGAAACTCTCCAAAAAGAAAACTTGCTACTTAAGGACACCTTGAAGAAATTCGAGGTTGGTAGTAAGTCATTGAACATGATCCTTACAAACAAGGGTCACGTTCCCAAAAGAAGTGGAATTGGATTCGTGAGAAGTCCTCACCAAAATCCAACCACCTTCATAAAAGGCTCCATCTTACATATTCGACATCAAGACAAATGCAACTTCTATTGTAAATTTGGACACAAGACACATTGTTGTCCATTCAAGAAAATAAGTCCAAACAAATTGATTTGGGTTCCTAAAGGAACCATGATAAACTCTATGCAACATGATAAACAATGCAGATCTATCCTTGAGGCACCCAAAAGCAAATGGGTACCTAAAAATCATCCTTTCTTGTAGAAACTCACACCATCGCAAGCTAGGAGCAAGAGATGGTACCTTGATAGTGGATGCTTAAGGCATATGACCGGAGATCCATCTCAATTCTCTAAGCTCACTAGCATAGACGAAGGCTATGTCACCTTCGGAGACAACAACAAGGGTAAAATCATTGGCAAAGGAACCATAGGTAACAAATCCAACCTTTTTATTAAAGATGTTCTGTTAGTTGATGGTTTAAAACATAACCTCTTGAATATTAGTCAATTATGTGATAAAGGATATACTGTCAAATTCGAATCTAATGCTTGCATCATTGAAAAACCACATAAAAATATGTCTATGATTGCATTAAAACAAAATAACGTATACACTATTGACATCAATAACTTATGTGATGAAATGTGTTTTGCGGTTATGAATGAGGATGCTTGGCTATGGCATAGAAGATTAGGTCATGCTAGCATGAAACTAATCACTCAAGTATCATCTAGAGAACTTGTAAGAGGAATTCCTCATATCAAGTTCATCAAAGACAATGTATGTGATGCTTGCCAATTAGGTAAACAAATTAAGGGTAGTTTCAAAGTTAAGAATCAAATAAGCACCTCTAGGCCCTTACAATTGATCCATATGGACTTGTTCGGACCAATCTCTACATCGAGTCTAGTAGGTAGCAAATACGCCTTTGTCATTGTTGATGACTACAGTAGATATACATGGACCTACTTCTTAAAACAGAAAAATGAATGCTTTAGATATTTTACCAAGTTTTGTAAACTTGTTCAAAATGAGAAGGAATCTATGATTTCGTCAATTAGAAGTGATCATGGTGGAGAATTTCAAAACCATGACTTCAAAGAATTCTGTGAACTCAATGGATACAACCATAATTTCTCTACTCCAAGAAATCCTCAACAAAATGGGGTAGTAGAAAGAAAAAATCGAAATTTACAAGAAATGGCAAGAACCATGTTGAATGAACATGGCCTACCCAAATATTTTTGGGTCGAAGCTGTAAACACTGCATGCTATATTTTGAATAGAGTTCTAGTAAGACCCTTACTCACCAAAACTCCTTATGAGTTATGGAATAACAAAAAACCCAATGTCTCATATTTTAAAGTCTTTGGGTGTAAGTGTTTTATCTTGAATGAAAAGGATAACTTAGGAAAATTCGATGCTAAATCTGATGAAGGAATCTTTCTTGGTTATTCTTCGGTTTCTAAAGCTTTTCGTATTTTCAATAAAAGAACCCTAATTATTGAAGAATCCATCCATGTTGTTTTCAATGAGATTTCCGAAATTAAGAAAAATGATCTTGATGATGATGTTAACTTTGATTCTTTGAATTTAAACGAAACCCCGTCTCCAAGTAGCAACTTGGATGCATCCACTTCCTTACCCAAGGATTGGAAGTATGTAGATGCTCATCCTAAGGAGCTAATCTTAGGAGACACATCAAAAGGGGTTTAAACACGATCCTTTTTTAAGAATTTTTGTGGCAACGCCGCCTTTCTCTCGCAAATTGAACCCAAATGTGTTGATGAAGCCATGAAAGATGATTCATGGATTATTGCAATGCAAGATGAATTGAATCAATTTGAGAGAAATGAGGTGTGGACGCTTGTTCCTAGGCCAAATGACCATTTAGTTATTGGTACTAAATGGGTCTTTAGAAACAAGCAAGATGAAAATGGTATTGTGGTTAGAAACAAGGCTAGATTAGTGGCCAAAGGTTTCAACCAAGAAGAAGGTATCGATTACGAAGAAACCTTCGCACCTGTGGCTCGATTGGAAGCCATAAGGATGCTCTTTGCCTACGCTAGTTGTAATAATTTTAAGTTATTTCAAATGGATGTTAAAAGCGCTTTTCTAAATGGCTTTATTTCCGAAGAAGTTTATGTTGAACAACCTCCTGGATTTGAAAATAATAGACTCCCTAATCATGTGTTTAGATTAACTAAAGCTCTCTATGGCTTAAAACAAGCCCCAAGGGCTTGGTATGAGAGACTTAGTTCTTTTCTTATCAAAAATAACTTTACAAAAGGCAAGGTTGATACTACATTGTTTATCAAGAATTTTGAAAATAATTTTCTCATTGTTCAGATTTATGTTGATGATATCATCTTTGGCTCTACAAATGAATCTCTTTGTGAATCTTTTGCTGAAACTATGAGTCTTGAATTCGAAATGAGCTTAATGGGACAATTAACATTCTTCTTAGGTTTACAAATCAAACAACTAAGCAATGGCATCTTTATTAGTCAAACTAAATATGCCATGAATTTATTAAAAAGGTTTAATATGAACAACTCAAAGGCTAGTAACATTCCTATGAGCACCTCCACTAAGTTAGAAATTGATGAAAGTGGAGAAAGCTTTGATCAAAAAACTTATAGGGGTATGATAGAAAGTTTACTTTACCTCACTGCCACCAGACCAGACATCATGTTCAGTGTAGGACTTTGTGCTAGATTTCAATCAAACTCTAAGATATCTCATCTTAAAGCAGTTAAAAAAATACTTAGATATCTTAATGGAACCACAAATCTAGGATTATGGTACCCAAAATCAGAAAATTTTGAGTTAACAGCTTATGATGATGCGGACTTCGCTGGCTGTAGACTAGATAGAAAAAGCACATCAGGATTATGTCAATTTTTAGGACATGCCCTTGTTTCCTGGTCATCAAAGAAACAAAGCTCGATTGCTCTATCAACAACCGAAGCTGAATATATTGCAGCAAGTGCATGCTGTGCACAAGTTGTATGGATGAAAAACACTTTAGAAGATTACAAGGTTAATCTTAAAGATATTCCCATTAAATGTGATAACACGAGTGCAATATGCTTAACTAAGAATCCTATACAATACTCAAGAACAAAACATATTGATATTAGACATCACTTTATACGAGATCATGTCACTAATCATGACGTAACCATAGAGTTCATTGATACTAAACATCAACTAGCTGACATTTTTACAAAACCTCTAAGTGATGAACAATTTGATTTCATTTGAAGAGAATTAGGAATGATGAGTTGTCCGAATAGATAAATTTGTTAAAATTATTTTTCGGACTATATTGAATGATCAAATCACTTGATTGCCATGTTTCTATGTGAAAATCTACAACAAAATCTTGTCCGAATGCATCTTATTTATTCGAATGCTATAAAACAAATTTTCTCGTACACTTTCATGAAAAATAAGTTTCTGAAATAGATTTGATGAAGTGATTCATGTGTATGTATTCCATCCTGCTAAATCTTTACATAGACAATGGATTATAACAAAAAGGGGAAGAAGTATTCCATCCTCTATAACCTTGCTATTATTATTTTCCTGGTATCATAATTACTATGTTTTTTTGTTGATGACAAAGGGGGAGATATATGAATTGATAAACACTGCCATGATTAGAAATACTATGAGTGATGCTATAAACACTGCTATGATTATGCCATCCTTGCATCACCAAGAGATATATGAACATGTGCTAAAGTTTGCATTATGCCCTGAGTTGATATCTTATCATGTGAAGAAAATGCAAAACTTGCTAGAATATTTCAAATGTGTGCATCATGTAATAGTGCTTCACAGCTTTATATGATAATGTTCAAACTACATGATGAATAGTTACAAACACAATCATACAAACTTGATGATGTATGTCAAGCCTTGACATCATCTTTGAAGAGATACATCATGATGAGTATCATGATGGGAGTATTGATAAGTTTAACTGATCTAACTTATCAATATGTCACTTGAATTCTTAGGTCTTGAATTCAAGGTTGACTTATCTCAACTATGGCATATAGACAGGGGGAGTTAAGGATAACTCCATTATCAATTGATTGTCATCATCAAAAAGGGGGAGATGGTTGAATCTCGGATTTTGATGATGAAGTCAATTGTCATTTGTTGTCTAATCTATGTGTTGAGATAAGTGTGCAGGATTAACTACGATGAAAGTTAGACAAGCAGCAGGAGTTGCGCCGGAGTCAAGTTCATGATCACATTGGGAGTTCGAGAGTTCGACGGAAGTTCAGACGGTCGTCGAAGGTTCTGCGAGAACAGATCCGAGAAGTCCAGAAGCTTGCCAAGCGAAGCTCGTCGGAACTTGCCAAGTGGATCGTCGCAAAGTCCAGGAGTTTGCCGGAAGTCCGCAGGAGCATCACCGAGGGTTCATCAGATGATCGACGGAAGTTCGTCGGAAACTCGCCGGAAGAAGCGATTGACGCACCGAAGCAAAGCTGCAGAAATTGTCTTAGATCTAATCGTAGTTAGCACGTTGATTAAGTTGGAAAATGGGAGGTGATCCCATTAGCTTAATCTTGGGGCAATTGGGCCCCTGAAAGACTGAAATTGGGCCAAATGAAGCTAACCATTTGGACCCTGATTGCACCAGGAGGTGCAACCGCCTAGCCCAGGAGGTGGCACCGCCTAGGCTAAGCCTCCCAGCAAGACTGGGCGGTGCAACCTCCCCAGCTAGGAGGTGGCACCGCCTGAGCTCAGTCTTCGAGCTAGACTGGGCGGTGCAACCTCCCTGACAGAGAGGTGGCACCGCTTGAGCTCAGTCTTCGAGCTAGACTGGGCAGTGCAACCTCCCTGACAGAGAGGTGGCACCGCCTGAGCTCAGTCTTCGAGCAAGACTGGGCGGTGCAACCTCCCTGACAGAGAGGTGGCACCGCCTGAGCTCGGTCTTCGAGCTCTGCCAGGCGGTGCAACCTCTCCAGTCAAGAGGTGCAACCGCCTGATCCCGAAATTCCGGGATTTGATCGTTTTGAGCTCCAAATTTGAATTAGGTTGGGGCCTATAAATACCCCACCCATTCAGCACTGAAAAGATACAGATCCACACCGAATTCTTGATCTTTTCAGTGATTCTAAGAGCTCAAATTTGTGTAAAGTCCAAAAGTTCTCTTTTCTGTTCTTCAAGTCTTGAGTTGTAAAGAGAGGAGAGAAAGGATCTGTAAGGGTTGTCTCCTGAGCCCGTCAAAAGGAGAGAAACTGTAAAAGGGAAGTTGGCCTTCGCCTATTGAAGGAAGGCCCCTAGTTGACGTCGGTAACCTCGCCGGTGGAGGAAGCCAAAAGTGGAGTAGGTCAAGACTGACCGAACCACTCTAAATCTCTGGTTTGCGTTTATTTTGAGCACTTTATCATTACTGCAAACCTCCTACATAGCTACTGCTCTCTGCGCTTTTACGAACAAGTTTCTAAGTTCTAATCTTTCCGAATCTGCATTCAGACGTCAAAAGGTGTTTTCGTACGATCTTTACATTGCAGCTTACATTTACGTCTTGAATCTGTTCATAACTGCGAACTGTCTTCTGCGCTTTAACGAACGAGTTTCTTTGCAGTTTACATTTACATTTTGATTCTATTTATAACTGCAAACTGTCTTCTGCAATTTTACGAACGAATTTCAACATTTAGACGTAAAACTGCATTTAGACGTAAATCGGCTTTCCTCGCACAATCATCAGATTTCAGTTTACATTTACATCTTGATTTCAACTGCATACTGCCTTCTGCGAGTATACAAACGAGTTTCAAAGTTCAGACGTAAATCTGCGTTTAAGACGTAAATCTGCGTTTAGACATAAATCTGCGTTTAGACGTAAATCTGTGTTTAGACGTAAATCTGCTTTTTGCAGATTACTTTTTGAGCTGTACAATAGCAGCACATTGTCTTTATACTTCTACTTAAACTGCGCTCAGACGCAAACTGTGTTTAGACGCAAACTGCGCTTAGACGCAATCTGCGCTTAGACGCAAACTGTGCTTAGACGCAATCTGAGTTTGGACGCAATCTGCATTTAGACGTAAACTACGTTTAGACGCTAACGGTGTTTAAACGTAAACTGCACTTAATCATAAGTAATCTTAGAATCGGCTTTTGCATCAAAATAGTTTTTATCGAACAAACGCAGCTTTCGTTTTTAATCGCTGAAAGATTTCCGCTGTACTAATTCACCCCCCCCCCCCTCTTAGTGCTCTCGATCCTAACATACTCAGTTTCTTAAGGACCAAGGGATATTATCCCAATGGACACCTCCTTATACACCTCAGCTCAATGGTGTCTCTAAAAGGAGAAATCGTACATTATTAGATATGGTACGGTCCATGATGAGTTTCGCTGACCTACCCATCTCATTCTGGGGATATACCCTAGAAACCGTAGCTTACCTTCTGAACAGAGTTCCAACTAAGTTGGTAGTGTCTACACCATATGAGATATGGAAAGGGAAGAAGCCTGATCTTAAGGTTGTTAAGATTTGGGGCTGCCCTGCCTATGTTGAAAGACACAACTCCGATAAGTTAGAATCAAGGACAGAGCCATGCAAATTTGTGGGATACCCCAAGGACACTTGTGGGTATTATTTCTATCATCTCGAGGACCAAAAGGTCTTTGTAGCTAAGAGAGCAGTGTTCCTTGAGAAGGAACACATTCTTGACGGAGATAGTGGGAGAATGATAGAATTAAGCGAGGTTGGAGAACCAAGCTCAAGCACCACTCTACAGCCCGAGTCTGTTCAGGTACCTAATACACAAGTTTCAACTTTACGCTGGTCTAATAGAGTATCCCATCCTCCTGAGAGATATGTGGGACATATTAGAGGAGAGGATGTAGAGGATATTGATCCTCAGACCTACGAGGAGGCTATTATGAGTATAGACTCCGGGAAATGGCAAGAAGCCATGAATTCTGAGATGGATTCTATGTACTCCAATAAGGTTTGGAACCTAGTTGATGTGCCCGAAGGTATTGTACCCATTGGTTGCAAGTGGATCTTTAAGAAAAAGATCGGAGTAGATGGAAAGGTAGAGACCTATAAAGCAAGGCTAGTGGAAGGGGTATCGTCAAAGGCAAGGTGTTGACTATGATGAAACCTTCTCACCCGTAGCAATGTTAAAATCCATCAGAATTCTATTGGCTATTGCAGCACACTATGATTATGAGATCTGGCAGATGGATGTGAAAACTACATTCCTCAATGGGAACCTCGAGGAGGAGGTGTATATGATGCAACCTGAGGGATACATGTCCAAGAACTGCCCAAATAAGGTGTGTAGGTTGCTTAGATCCATTTATGGACTAAAGCAAGCTTCCCGAAGTTAGAACATAAGATTTGATGAGGCAATCAGATCTTATGACTTCGTTAAGAACGAAGATGAGCCTTGTGTGTACAGAAAGATAAGTGGGAGCGCTATCACCTTTTTGGTGTTATATGTGGATGACATCCTCATCATTAGGAATGATGTAGGAATGCTATCCACAGTAAAGACTTGGTTATCTAGACACTTCTCCATGAAGGACTTAGGGGAAGCATCCTATATTTTGGGGATTACAATCTATAGAGATAGATCCAAGAGGATGCTTGGCTTGTCCCAGTCCAAGTACATAGAAACCATTGTCAAAAGGTTTGGCATGGAAAATTCCAAGAGAGGTCTCATACCGATGAGACATAGGATATCGCTTTCTACAAGTATGTCCCCAAAGACTACAGAAGAAAGGGCGAACATGAATATAATACCTTATGCCTCAGCAATAGGGTCTATCATGTATGCCATGCTATGTACTAGGCCTGATATAGCGCATGCTCTGAGTGTCACGAGCAGGTATCAGGCGGATCCAGGCTTGGAGCACTGGAAAGCAGTAAAGTGTATCCTTAAGTACTTGAGAAGGACTAAGGATCTTTTACTAATATATGGAGGTAATAGCCTTAAGGTTGAAGGCTACACTGACTCAAGTTTTCAGTCTGATGTCGATCATAGCAAGTCGAATTCAAGGTATGTGTACACCTTGAATGGAGGAGCAGTATGCTGGAAGAGTTCCAAGCAAGATACTACTGCTGACTCGACTATAGAGGCGGAGTACATTGCTGCATCAGATGCAACAAAGGAGGGAGTCTGGATGAAGAAGTTCATCACAGATTTGGGAGTCGATCCGAATAGGGAGAAGTTGACTTCCTTATATTGCGACAACTATGGGGCGATTACTCAAATAAGGGAACCCGGGTCTCATCAGAAGTGTTCTGAGGAGGTTCCAGCTTATCAGAGAGATCGTAACCCGAGGAGATGTAGCAGTGGAAAGAGTTCCATTCGAAGATAACATTGCAGATCCATTGACAAAACCGTTGTCTCATTTTGTCTTTAACGTCACAGGGGTCTGATGGGGATCAGACATATAGGTGATTGGCTTTAGGTCAAGTGGGAGATTGCTAGTCATAGGTGCCCAGCAAGCCAATCACATGAGTGATGGCATGTGTGACTTGATACAGAATTTTTTTGTTTATTATATTTTGGCGTATATTACTTTATAACTATTGCATATGTGCATATATATATTGTGATTTCCTTGGATTTGTGCAATGGGAATCGGATCGTGATAAGATCACGATAATGAGATCGATTCACCTTTAAACACATATCCTAAATAATTCCGGTCATAGGTTACTCGAGGGGGACATCGTGATAACCGGACAGACTGGTGTGCTGTATACCCGTCCATATGATGGATGTAGCTGATCTCATAGCTGCTCGTGTAGGGACACTAGGGATACAGTACATGTGCTCATTGGAGAATGAGTTCACTGATTGATCCGCTTACGGAATGCTGGATGGTTGATGATGCCTTATTGTCAGACAGTGATTCCGTAGTCCTAGTGGTGTATCTGGTCCTTAGACTTGAGACACCAAGGATGTCCTATATGAGCGCTCCACTCTTTGATACCAGACTTATAGGTTTGGCTGTCCCAGATGTAGTACAACAGGTCATTGGGAGTGGTAGTCGACCTTACGAGGGCTATTGAGTGTCGATAGAGGATCATCCACTCTCGGTGTCATGAGAGGAATATCCCATGTGTTCTTACTCAGACAAATCCCTGGCCAGGGTCATTCGGGTTGAGAGAGAAAGAGTTCTCCGGGAGAATCCAATTAGAGCAAGACTCGAGTAGAAACCGTATGGGTCTGACAGCACCATGCTCGATATACGGTCTATGAGATATTAGATGGATGAGGGACTATAGGTACACGGTAATTGAGGACAGACAGGTCCAATGGATTGGATTCCCCTGTATCATCTGGGGACTACGGCGTAGTGGCCTAGTACGTCCATAGTCGATGAGTCGAGTGAATTATTACAGAGATAATAATTCACTGAGTTAGAAGGAGTTCTAATAGGTATGACTCACGGCCAGCTCGATATTGGGCCTAGAGGTACTTAAAGAGGTTTTAGTAATGTAATAGCAAGAATAAAATGCAAACTAGAGAACATGACAGTTTTAGAGTGGTTCGATCAACGTGTTCGGTCAACGTAACCTACGTCCACTTTCGACTTCCTCCTCCGACTAGGTCATCGGTGTCCACTAGAGGTCTTCCTTCAATAGGCAAAGGTCAATCACCTTTTACACCCCTCATCTTCTTTTATTGGGTTTAGAAGATAACCCTTACAAGCACTCACTTTCCTCTAGTTTAAGTTAGAGCAGGGAATATACTTATAATCGCAGCAGCGTTTTCTCTCTTTTAATCTCTCTGTGCTTGTATGCTTTAACCAGGGATGAGAGGGGTATTTATAGGTTTCAAGTTGATTCAAACTTGGAGCCTAAAACTTTTCCATCCCGAGTTCCCCGGGTACGGGTGGTACCACCGCCTACGATGGGTGGTACCACTGCCTAGTATCAATCGACACTAACACTATCTTGGGTGGTACCACTGCCCAGGTCTAGTAGTACCACTGTCTGGGGGGTAGTGCTGGGTGGTACCACCACCCAGACTGGCGGTACTACCACCAAGCACCTTGCTAGGGGCAGTACAATCGCCCTGGTGGTACTACAGCCTGATATAGTCTCGAAGAGTGTGCCATAACGGTGAGACTTCTTGGGACACTATTTAGGCCACTTATTAGGCCCAACACAGTCCTTACATGGGTCTAGCTGACCCCTAATTGGGTTGACCCAAATCCAAATCCAATTATGTGCTAACTATGATTCCTAAGACATTTGCTAAGCTAAATAAGTCCTTATATCTTGGTTTCTTTCGGCGAGCTTCCGACGATCTTCCGGTGAATTCCCGACAATCTCTCAACAATGTTCTGATAGACTTCCGGCAAGCTTCGGACTTCACGACGATCTTCTTGGCGAGTTTTGATGAGCTTCTCTGGTAAGCTCTAATACTTCTCGGTTGGTTCCACTAGAACTTCCGATGAAAGTCTTGACTTCCGACGAACTCTCGAACTCCCAACGAAGTCTCGTCCTTGACTCCGGGACTTCATTTTGTTTTATGTCTTGCTATTGTAGTTAATCCTGCACATGTAAAACATACTTCGATCTAGACAATTAATACTAAGCATTTATCAAGTTGTTTGGTATGTCATTGGTCTCTCGACACTTTGTTTGATTCTTCGGTGCATCATCCTCTTTTGCGGCCTATTGCCCAATCAGCCAGTTGACTCCACAACTTCGATATCCTTAGCGCAATATCCACTCTTCTTGGCCTAATGCCTGAATCCACGGCCCGAAGCCTTCTGTCAATACGTCGACCATTCCTCCGGCCCGACGTCTAATATTCTGACATATTTTCCCCTGGCACAACATGATTTTTTTTGCTTTAATTGTCTCATCCTGATCAAAGCATCCTATGTCACTCAAAATGTAGATTAAAACATAAGCACATATCGATTGGTTTCATCATCAAAATTCGAGATTCAACAATCTCCCCCTTTTTTATGATGACAACCAATCGACGATGGAGTTAACCTTAACTCCCGGAGTTTAAACAAACTCACCCTATCAATATGCCTTATTGATAGAAACTCTTGGATTAAAAAATCTAACCAAACATGTCATGATCAAATCATGCATGATATCAACATACTTCTCCCCCTTTATCATCAACAAAAAGGAGAAGTCCACTATTCATGTGTTTGGACATATAAGTTCAATTTATTGTATGAAAAATATAATATCAAGTTTTATCATCATGCAATTTGAAGTTAGAAAATTTAGCAAGTGTTACATCATGCTTAGAACATTCAAGCTATCAAGTTATAGATATGCAAGGTAGTACAACATACAAGCTAGCAAATTTAAAGATGTGCAAGTTAGCATATTTGCTTTTCTTTGCGATGTGCAAGATAGCATTTCTTTATAATGTTCAAGATAGCAAGTTCTACATCATGTTAGCTAGCAAATTAGAGATGTCTAAGAAAGCAACTTTTGCTTCTTGAAATATGCAAGTTGCAAGCTAGCAAATTTTTGCTTCCTTTGCAATGTTTGAGCTAGCAATTTTGCTTCCGTTGCAAAGTATAAATTAGCATGTTTTGCATCTTGAGATAAGCAAGATAGCACTTTTGGTATCAAATTTATAATATGAAAGCTATCAAATTTTACACAAAAAAATTTAGCAAAATTTTACATCTTTTGAGATGTGCAAGATGGACTATTTTGCCTCTTTTTGAAATGTGTAACTTGGCAAACATTGCTTCTCTTGAGATTTACAAGATAACACTTCTTGCTTCCTTTTTTAGATTAGCAAGTTAGCAAGTTTGCCTCTTTTCGAATTATGCAAGCTAGCAAATTTGCTTTCTAGTAAGTTTTGTTCCCCCTTTATCATTGTCAAAAAGAAGGGAAGACCCTTTACATCAATTTTCAAATCATGACAAAGGAAAATAGCATAGATAAAAATTCAAGTCATGAATGTCAAAATAATTATTTTATCATGAATATTTCATCATTACATGCATCATTATCATAAGTTAAAGTATTGTATGCATAATACCAAATCATCATTTATAATTACATCAATATTCCAATTATTATTTCAATCTATATGAGAACAATAAATTTGCAGTATAGACAATCTCATGTTTTATCAATCAAGTTAGCATATATTTTTGTTCTCATTTGCAATGTGTAAACTTACAATTTCCTTTTTCTTTTATAATAGTGATTCAATCATATCATGCGATAAACAAATCATAATTACAAAGGAGTATTGAATAAAAAAATTAATTTATACATAAAATGTTCCAAGCATCAAGGTACATTTTCTCAAATTGTGGGTATCAAAATATCAAGAGAAAACAACTTACGATTCATTTTGAAAAATATTCTCTTTGATTAAACGAGAGAATCATGATTAACAATCTTGATTTACATAAAGTCTTAAAAACATAATTATCAAGATCATGAATATTAAAAGACCATGAACCATTCCGACAAATCTCCTTTTAAATAGAAAACAATCTTGATTCATTCAATAGAGAATTCAAATTATAATTACAAGAAATCAAGATAAAGCTCATTCAAATTCAAATCAACAAAATCATCAAAATCTCAACATTACTTTCAAGAGATTCAAAAAGACACAAACAACGTTATCAATCTCTTAGTGAAAAATTGATAAGATAGAGAAAAAACAATTTTCAAAAGAAATGCATTTCGCTTTTTGTTTCAACTTATTGATTGATTTTATACATGCATGTTCTTTTCTTTTATGCTAAATCCATGCATCATTCATTAATGTCGAAAAAGAACTTTCAAAAAATTGCAAAGTTCAATAATCACAAAAATCATCAAGATCAATAAACCATAAATTACTTAAAAATCATCATGCATAATTTTAAATTTTAAATTTATTAAGCATGATCTTAAATTACATTATTTCATCAAGTATGATTTCATATTTTCAATTAGAATCATTTTGTTTATTTATCATAAAATATGTATTTTTCTTTTTAGGTGAATATAACTTTTCAAGCTTAGTTTTTGATACAAAATCCATGCATCATCATTAAGCATGATATCAAATCATCATTACATTATTTCATCAAGCATGATTTCATAAAGTATTTTCAATTAAATATAAAGATTATCAAGATACATATTATCACTTTATCACATAAAAAAAAACATCTAGCATGATTTAAGTCTAATTTTTTGTTTCTTTATCATATGTAATTTTTATGATTATTTTCAAAATTACTAGCATGATAAGCATGATTCTTAATTTTTGCATTTTCATTATTAAACATGTAATTTTCAAGAAAAACAACTAAACTAAATTAAAAATAACTCATGAAAAATATTATGTAATTTCAAAATAAACTAAAGGCATTTTGATTACATCAACGTCGAAAGCCGATAAGGCATAGTTTGCCACCTTGCATTTTTTGATTTTCTCCTCGTCTTCAGAGGAGCTTGATTCATCCTACTTTGTGTTCTTTTTTTTGCATTCAAAGTAAGTAGTTGCGTTCTTTTTATTCTTATTCTTTAATTCTTGTTTCATGAACTTTTTAAATTTCTTAGTGAGTAGTTCATATTCACCATCACTTTAGCTTATGCTCAAGTGGTCTTCAAATGTTCTAAGTTCGAAATCTTTCTTGTTCTTTGGAAGGTGGTTCTCGAGTTCTTCACGTGCATTGTACATCATTTCATAGGTCATCAAAGACCCTATTAGTTTTTTGATTAGAAAAGTATTTAAATTTTTTGATTCTTGAATAGCAATTACTTTTGAATCCCAAGTTTTAGAAAGTGAGCACAAAATCTTAACGAGTTCAAAATTTGAAAAGATTTTACTAGGTGCTTTTAGACTATTGACGACATCCGTAAAACGGGTGTACATATCTCCAATAGCCTCTCTTGGTTCCATACAAAATATCTCAAAATCGTGCTTCAAAAAAATTACTTTAGAACTTTTTACACTACTTGTGCCTTCGTGTGTGATTTTAAGAATATACCAAATATCGAAGGCCGTTTCACATAGAAAAATCCGATTAAACTCTGTTTTATCTAAGGTGCAAAATAGAGCATTTCTAGCTCTAGCATTTAAAGAAAAAGTCTTCTTCTCCAAATCATTCCAATCTTTCATCGGAAGAGAAGACCTTTTAAAACCAAATTTGACTATGTGCCATAAATCGAGATTCAATAAAAATAAACTCTCATTCAAGTTTTTCAATAAGTGTAGTCCGTCCCATTTAAAAAGGGAGGACGATTGAGAGAGTGACCCTCTTGAAAGCCAAAAAGAGCCATTTCTATTTGGGCATTAAACTAAATTAGAAAACCATGGCTCTGATACCAATTGTTAGGATCAGAGGTCAGGGTCGACACTAAGAGGGGGGGGGGTTGAATTAGTGCAGTGGTAAAAATTACATCTTCAAAAACTTCGTTGCGATAAAACTATTTTCGACAAAAAACTGATTTCAGAAACTTAACCTGAAAGCGTACGTAATGAATTGAAGACAGTAAGCACTTAAAGAGGTTTATAGTAAGGTAATAGTAAGAATAAAATACAAATCAGAGAACATGGTAGTTTTAGAGTGGTTCGGTCAACGTGACCTACATCCACTTTCTGTTTCCTCCGATGATGAGTCACCGGTGTCCACTAGAGGTCTTCCTTTAATAGACAAAGGCCAATCACTTTTTACACCCCTCTTCTCTTTTTATTAGATTTAGGAGATAACCCTTATAAGCACTCACTCTCCTCTCTAAACAGCAACGTTTAGAGAGGAGAGTGAGTGCAACGTTTTCTCTCTTTTAATCTCTCTTTTAAGCTAGAGGAGGGAATACACTTATGATCACAGCAACGTTTTCTCTCTTTTAATCTCTCTGTGCTTGTATGCTTTAACCAGGGATGAGAGGGATATTTATAGGCTTCAAGTTGATTCAAACTTGCAGCCTAAAACTTTCCCATCCTGGGTTCCCTGGGCACGGGCGGTACCACCGCCTACATTGGGCGGTACCACCACCCAATGTCAGTCAACACTAACATTGTCCTGGGCGGTACCACCACTTGGGAGGTAGTGCTGGGCAGTACCACCGCCTGGCACCTTGCCAGGGGTGGTACAACCGCCCAAACTAGTGATACCACCGCTTGACATAGTCTCAAAGATTATGCCACGATGGTGAGACCTCTCGTGGTACTACTTGGGCCACTTATTGGGCCTAACACAGTCCTTACATGGGCTTAGCTGACCCCTAATTGGGTTGGCCCAAATCTAAACCCAATTACGTGCTAACTATGATTCCTAAGATATTTTCTAAGCTAAATAAGTCCCTATGTCTTGGTTTCTTCCAGCGAGCTTCCGGTGAACTTCCGACGATCTCTCAGCATTATTTTGATGGACTCCCAACAAGCTCTTGGACTTTATGATAGTTTTCTTGGTGAGTTCCGATGAGCTTCTCTAGCAAGCTTTGAGACTTCTCGGTTGGTTCCGCTAGAACTTCTAACGAACGTCCGGACTTTCGATGAACTCTCGAACTCCAAATTGTTGAATCTCGGATTTTGATGATGAAACTAATTGATTGTGTTTAGATGTTTAATTGCATTTTGAGTAATGCAGGTCTACTCAATCAGGATTAGACAGTTGACGCAGGAGGAATTGACGTTGCACCAGAGGAGATCATGTCATGATATTGGACGACAGAAGGATTCGGACGTTGGGCATCGGGCCAAGGAAAGCGAAATTGCACCAAGGATATCGGGTTTGCAGAGGTCAACTAGCAATTGGGCAACAAGCCGCAAGAGAGGACGATGCGCTGAAGAATCGGACGAAGCGCCAACAAATGACGTGCCGGGCAATAGAATGTCAATTCGCGTTGTAATAATTGTCTAGATTGGAGTAGAGTTTTAGTTTGTGTGTGCAGGAATAACTACGATAATGATAAAGACATAAAGCGAAACAAAGTGTTGGAGTCAAGCGTGAAGGATTCGTTAGGAGTTCGAGAGTTCGACGGAAGTTCGAAGGTTCGTCGGGAATGCTGCCGGAACTAGCCAAGAATGAGTAGGGAGCTTGCCGAAGGGTTTTTCGGAAGCTCGCCGGAAGGTTCGTTAGAAGTTCGTGGAGCTTACCGAGAAAGATCGAAGCTTGCCGAAGAAGCTTGTTGGAACTCACCAAGATTAAATCATGAAGTCTAGGAGCTTGCCGGGAGTCCGCAGAATGGTTTCCAAGAGTTTATCGGAAGACCGCCGGAAGTTCGTCGAAAGCTCGCCGAAAGAAGTCTTGACTTGCGGACTTTGTAATAGCTTAGGAAATGTCTTTAAATTCATAGTTAGCACGTTAATTAGGGTTAGGATTAGGTGTTAATCCTATAACCCAAGTAGGGGCCAATTGGGCCCAAGTTCGAACTGGTTCGGGCCAAGTTTGGAGCCCAACCAGTGAGCTGAAATAATGTAGGTGGTGGCACCGCCTAGAACCCGAGATCTGAGCGGTGGCACCGCCTAGAACCCGAGATCTGAGCGGTGGCACCGCCAGCCTCGGAAACCCAAGAGAATTCAAATTTTGGAGCCCAAATTTGAATCCTCTTGGGGCCTATAAATACCCCTCAATTCTCAGCTAAGATCATAACCTTTGGCAAAGCAATAGTTTGAGATAAGAGCCTTAGAAAAGTCTTAGCAAGTCTTGTTTTTCAAATTGCTTAAGTGTTCACCTCCTCCCATCTTGTTGAATAGAATTGTAAGAGTGTGAACCACTTGTAAAGGTTGTATGAGGGGTATTAGTCCTTCCCCTACAAAGAGATTTTGCTAGTGGAAGTTGGGAGCCTCTTTGAAGAAGGCTTTGCAAGTGGATGCAGGTCATTTTGACCGAACCACTTGAAAACCGCTGTGTTATCTGGTTTGCATTCTACTCTTGCCATTTACATACTGCAAACTTCTTTACTTAGTCACTACGCTTCCAAACGCTTCTAAGTTATCAAGCTTCCAAATTGGTTTTCATCGATATTGATTTTTATCATACGAAAGATTTTTCCAAAACCGAAGTTTTAATCCGCTGCACTAATTCACCCCCCCCCCCCCCCCCCCCCCCCCCTCTTAGTGTCACTCCGATCCTAACAATTGGTATCAGAGCTCTATATTTCTCATTTCAGATTTACACTCGAGAGAAATGACTCTTCATGGCTTTTAAGAGGGCTTATCGGTTGTTCGTCCACCGTTGTTTAACGGATTGGACTACACTTATTGGAAAACTCGAATGAGAGTTTTCTTGATTTCTATGGATTTGGATTTATGGAATATCATTGAAAACAGTTTTTAACTTCCCTCTAAACCGATGAACGAATGGTTGGATTTGGAGAAGAAGTATTTTTCTTTAAACGCAAAGGCTATGAATGCCTTATTTTGCGCTTTGGACAAAAATGAGTTCAATCGGATTTCTATGTGCGAAACGACTTTTGATATTTGGCAAACACTTGAAATCACACACGAGGGAACTAGTAGAGTCAAAGACTCGAAAGTTAATATTTTATTATATGATTTTGAGCTTTTTCGAATGCAACCAAGCGAGACTATTGGCGACATGTACACCCATTTCACGGAAGTCGTCAATAATCTAAGAGTTCTTGATAAATCTTTTTCAACTTTTGATCTCGTAAGCAAGATCTTAAGATCCCTTCCAAAAAGGTGGGATCCTAAAATAACCGCAATACAAGAAACAAAAGATTTAAATATTTTTCCACTTGAAGAACTTATCGGCCCATTGATGACATATGAAATGGTGCGCAATGCACATGATGAACACGATGAACACTTGAACCACCTTCCAAGGAATAGGAAGGATTTGGAACTCCAGACAAATGAATACCACTTGAGCGATGACTCAAGTGATGAGGACAATAATGAACTTGAACTTCGAACACTAAATCTTAATAAGTTCATTAAACAAAAATCTAAAATAAACAATGAACTTGAACGGAGGAAGAGGCCAAAGAAAAGGAAGGCACCCAAGGATGAATCAAGAACTTCTAAAGGTGAAACAACGAATTGGGCTTTGACGGGCTTCGACTACAAGGTAAGTAACTCAACTCTCTTGAATTATTTTGAAATTACTTGAAGTCTTTCATGAGTGCTTAATTTAGATAGTAGGAATAGGAAATAAAAAATTATTTTTCAAAAATTATATCATATTTTTTTTCCTTTTTAGTATCTTTGAAAAATTAAAAATTTGATCATGAAAAGTATATTGCTAAGGTTTCATGCATGTTATGTTTTGAAATGTTGAATGATGTATGCAACATTAGGGATGATAATTATATAATATGTGATAATGCTTAGGATTAATCCATGCATGTGTATCTTGATGATTTTATGTCATGCATAATGATCATGCTTAATAAATTTTGAAATTATGCATGATGAATCTTGTGATTTATGGATTATTGATTTTTATCATAATGAAAGTGCCTTATTAATTTTTGTTGTAACAAATCTTACACTTTCGGTTTTAAACATGATATATGTTTTTATTTGGCATAAATAAAACAAAATCATATGTTTTGAAACAACCGAAAAGAGGAAACCATTCTTGAAAATTATTTTGCTCAATCTTATTTATTTTGATGAATCCATTTGTATTATCTTTGTGAATCTCTTGGATTTTGATAATGATTTTGATGATTTAAATTTGAATAAATTTTTATCGAAATCATGATCTTGATCTCTTGAAATTTATAACATGAAATCCTTTATGAATCAAGATTTCTTACTCTTTATTCTCTTACATTTTGAGAAAATTTTCAATATGAATCATAAGTGTTCTTATGCATGAATTGAAATCTTTTTCTCCTAAGTTTCCTTTTGTGATTTACTAAAGAGAATATCCTTTTTGAAAATTCTTAACTTAAAATTTTATTTAAAAATCTCTTATTATTTGATCTCCTAAGATTTTCCTTTGATTATTTATGAGGTGGCTTTTCAAAAAGAAATCATGTCTTTTGGCATTCACATATTCTAATATTTTATGGTATGATTTTTATGTAATTCCTTGTATTCATGAAATGTTTATCTCATCACCCAATTATTTTCTCCTTGATATTCCTTATGTGATGATATGAATACATGAAATATTTATTAATTTGTTTTGATGAAAAGTTATGATCATGAATGGTAGGTTGAAATTTGACAAGTTAATACCATCATGATTTGAAACATTTATGATTTGAAATTATGCATACAATTACTTTTTATTGTGATGATATATGCATATAATGTGTATCATGAATACTTTATTATCATACATGAAAATAGTGATAAATATTTTGAAAATAAATGTTTGTTTCATGTTAGATGATTTTACATTTTGTGCATGATGAGTTATAGTGATGATTGAAACAATGATTGAAATAATATGATTGATGATTTACAATCATGCATATAATGATGAGTTTATATGTTTTAAAAATATATATGATGATTTGGTATTATGTATGCAATACTTTAACGTATGATAATGATGCACGCAATGATGAAATATTCATGATAAAATTATTATTTTGATATTCATGACTTGAATCTTCCTTTCCTTTTGCCACAAAGGGGGAGAAAGAGTTGCTAATGTGCTATCTTGAATTGATGTAAAGGGTTATCTCAAAAAGAAATTAGCTAGCTTGCACAAGTCAAGAAAATGCAAAAACTTACTTACTTTCTTGCACATCTAAAGAGAAGATGCAAATGTAACACTTGCCAAATTGTTTGCTTGCCTCATGTAAAACATTGTCCCTTGCTAGGTTGGCATTTTGCTAAGGAAGCAAAAATGACACTTCTCAAAAGAGAAAAAAGAGCTTGCTTTCTTAAACATCTTTAATTTGCTAGCTAGCATGATGTACAATTTGCTATCTTGAACATTACAAAGAAATACTATCATGCACATTGCAAAGAAAAGCAAATATGCCAACTTGCACATCTTTAAATTTGCTAGCTTGTATGTAGTAAAACTTGCATATCGTAAAAGTTGCTAGCTTATAGAGAAGCAAAGAATTGCTATCTTGAAAGAAGCAAAAAATGCAAAACTTAGAAAACTTGCAATATAATTGCTCTTGCCTTGCTTTGTATCAAAAATAGGTTGATATCCTTAAAAGCATCGCATTAAAGTTTTTTAGTATTGCAATGTATCACATGTATCGCAAATTAAAATTTTTGAGACTATTATGTTTAACAATTGATGTCTTTCATTACATGATTTCTTTGCATTTTTGTCTTGTATGTATCATGTGATGATTGAAATATTGATTGATGCAAATTCATAATTTATGTAAAAGTCTAAATCATTGGTTCCTCTCCTTCTTTTCGGCAATAACATAGGGGGAGAAAGATTGCTAGCTCAAGGCAAATGTTGGCTAGCTTGTACTCTTCCCTTCTTTTCGACAAAAATAAAGGGGAGAAAGCTTTTGCTAGTTAGAACATGTAAAGAAAAGCAAAGTGCAATCTTGCATAAGAAGCAAGTGTTGAATTTCCATGATTAAACTTAAGAATCTTGTTATGCTTTTGTGCTTATATATTGTGATGAAAATCTAGCTTCATGTTGCAAAAACTTACATATCTTTTAAAATAGCTAGAGCTACTTCTCCGTTTTGTTGATGACATAGGGGGAGAAGTATATTGATGACTTCATGCATTGAATTGAATATTTTATTAATATTTGCAAGATGGTTTAAATGTTTTTCATAACATGTGATGAATGTTACTTGGATTTGAGATAATCCAAGTGTTTTATAAATGGCATATTGATAGGGGGAGTTTGGTTAAACTTCGAGGAGTTAAGGTTAACTCCGTTAGTCATCAATTAGTTGTCATCATAAAAAAGTGAGAGATTGTTGAATCTCGGATTTTGATGATGAAACTAATTGATTGTGTTTAGATGTTTAACTATATTTTGAGTAATGCAGGTCAACTCGATCAGGATTAGATAGTTGACGCAGGAGGAATAAACGTTACATCGGAGGAGATCACGTTAGGATATTGGATGGCAGAAGGCTTCGGACGTTGGGCATCGGGCCAAGGAAAGCTGAATTATGCTAAGGATATCGGGGTTGCGGAGGTCAACCATCGATTGGGCAACAAGCCGGAAGAGAGGACGATGTGCTGAAGAATCGGATGAAGTGCCAACCAATGACGTGCCGGGCAACAGAATGTCAATTCGCATTGTAATAATTGTCTAAATCGGAGTAGAGTTTTAATTTGTGTGTGCAGGAATAACTATGATAACGACAAAGACATAAAGCGAAATAAGTCAAGCGCGAAGGATTCGTTGGGAGTTCGAGAGTTTGATGGAAGTTCGAAGGTTCGTCGGGAATACTGCGAGAACTAGCCAAGAATGAGTAGGGAGCTTGCCGAGGGGTTTTTCGAAAGCTCGTCGGAAGGTTCGTTGGAAGTTCGCGGAGCTTGCTGAGAAAGATCGAAGCATGCTGAAGAAGCTCGTTGGAACTCACCAAGATCAAATCGTGAAGTCTAGGAGCTTGCCTGGAGTCCGCAGAATGGTTTCCAAGAGTTTATCGGAAGACCGCCAGAAGTTCGCCGAAAGCTCGCCGAAAGAAGTCTTAAATTGCAGACTTTATAATAGCTTAGGAAATGTCTTTAAATTCGTAGTTAGTACGTTAATTAGGGTTAGGATTAGGTGTTAATCCTATAACCCAAGTAGGGGCCAATTGGGCCCGAGTTCGGACTGGTTTGGACCAAGTTTGGAGCCCAACCAGTGAGCTGAAATAGTGTAGGCGATGGCACCACGAGATTAGGCGGTGGCACCGCCTAGAACCCAAGATCTGAGTGGTGGCACTGCTGGACTGAGCGGTGGCACTGTCCAGCACCCGAGAGATCCGGCGGTGGCACCGCCACCAACAGGCGGTGGCATCGCCAGCCACGGAAACCCAAGATGATTCAAATTTTGGAGCCCAAATTTGAATCCTCTTGGGGCCTATAAATACCCCTCAATTCTCAGCTAATATCATAACCTTTGGCAAAGCAATAGTTTGAGATAAGAGCCTTAGAAAAGTCTTAGCAAGTCTTGTTTTTCAAATTGCTTGAGTGTTCACCTCCTCCCATCTTGTTGAAAAGAATTGTAAGAGTGTGAACCACTTGTAAAGGTTGTAAGAGGGGTATTAGTCCTTCCCCTACAAAGAGATTTTGCTAGTGGAAGTTAGGAGCCTCTTCGAAGAAGGCTTTGCAAGTGGATGTAGGTCATTTTGACCGAACCACTTTAAAACCACTATGTTATCTGGTTTGCATTCTACTCTTGTCATTTACATACTGCAAACTTCTTTACTTAGTCACTACGCTTCCATACGCTTCTAAGTTATCAAGCTTCCAAATCGGTTTTCATCGATATTGGTTTTTATCGTACGAAAGATTTTTCCAAAACCGAAGTTTTAATCCGCTGCACTAATTCACCCCCCCTCTTAGTGCCGCTCCGATCCTAACACTAACGAAGTCACGTCCTTGACTCCAGGACTTAATTTTGCTTCATGCCTTGCTATTGTAGTTAATCCTGCACATGTAAAATATACTTCGATTTAGACAATTAATACTAAGCATTTATCAATTTGTCCAGCATGTCATTGGTCCTTTGACGCTTCGTCTGATTCTTCGACGCATCATCGTCTCTTGCAGCCTATTGTCCAATCAGCCAGTTGACTCCGCAACTCCAATATCCTTAGTGCAATATCCACTCTTCTTATCTTGATACCCGAATCCATGGCCTGAAGCCTTCTGTCGATACGTCGACCGTTCCTCCGGCCCGATGTCCAATCTTTTGACATGTTTTCCCCCGACACAACATGATTTTTCCTGCCTTAATTGTCTCATCCTGATCAAAGCATCCTGTGTCACTCAAAACAAAAATTAAAATATAAACACATATCAATTGGTTTCATCATCAAAATTTGAGATTCAACAATTTGTGCCTAAGAAGGATGGTTCTTGGAGAATGTGTGTGGATAGCCATACCATCAACAAAATCATAGTGGACTATCATTTTTTTACTTCAAGGTTAGATAATTTACTTGATCAATTATATTACGCTTCTATTTTCTCTAAAATTGATTTAAGGAGTGGCTATCACCAAATAAGAATAAGGCTTAGAGATGCGTGAAAAATAAATTTAAAACTAGAGAAGGCTTATATGAATCGTTGGTTATGCCATTTGAGCTATCTAATGCTCATAATACTTTTATGAGATTTATAAATCATATGCTTAAGCCTTGCATTGAAACTTTTATTGTGGTTTACTTTGATGATATATTGGTATACAGCAAGAGCGAAGATGAGCATATGAATCATCTTAAAGAGATCTTTTTTATTTTGAGATAGTAAATGCTTTATGCTATGAAGAAGTATGATTTTTTTATTCATAGTGTGGTGTTTTTGGGGTATGTTGTTTTAAAGAATGAAATCATGATTGATCAAAGCAAGGTAGAAACTATTCTCAATCGGCCAATACCTGCTTTATTTCATGATTTTAGGAGTTTCCATGGCTTAACTTTCTTTTACAAAAGATTCATCAAGGGTTTTAGCTATATTGTCGGTTCAATCGCCGAATGCCTAAAATGTGATAAATTCAAATGGACTAGTAAGGCTAATGATGCTTTTGAGCTTTTAAAAAGAAAGGTGATCGAAACCCCTATCTTAGTCCTACCTAATTTTGACAAGGTGTTTGAAGTTGAATGCGATGCATCTAATGTGAGAATCGGTACTATTTTGAGTTAAGACGGAAAGCCCATTGCCTTTTTTAGTGAAAAATTGAATGATACAAGAAGGAATATTCTACCTCCGGTAAGGAGTTTTATGTCATTTATCGAGTTTTATCTCATTAGAGTTAGTAATTTTTTGCTAAGCCATTTGTCCTATATTCTTATCATAACATTAATCACTAGCATAAGCTAAACAAGAGGCATGCAGCTTGGGTGGAGTTCTTGCAATTTTATAACTTTACAATCAAGTACAAATCATATGTTCAAAATGTCATTACTGATGCATTAAACAGAAAGCATTATTTATTATCTGCAATGAAGTAAAAGTGATTGGACTTAAGACATTTAAAGATCTCTACAAGAATGATATGGATTTTGGCTCAATATGCCAAAATTACAAATCAAGTTCCTTTCAACAATTTTCTATCTTTGATGGTTTTCTTTTTCGAGCTAATGTATTATGTGTTCCAACTTGTTCTTTGAGACAAGTAATTTTAGCTGAAGCTCATGGTAGTATTTTACGAGGATATTTCGATAGGGACAAGACTATAGCTCTTATTCAATCAAATTTTTATTGGCATAAGATATTTAGAGATGTGGAGAGATATATAAAGCAATACCAGTATGTCATTTGGCAAAACTAAGAAGTCAAAATTCTAGTTTGTACACTTCATTGCTAGTGTCAAATGCTCCATTAGAGGAAGTGAGTTTTGATTTCATTTTGGGACTGCTAAGAACTCAATGGAACAAGGATTCTATTATGGCTGTTGTTAATAGATTTTTAAAAATATCTCGCTTTGTTCCCTGCAATAAGTCGAATGATGCATTTCATATTGCTGATTTATATTTTAAGGAGATTGTTAAATTGCATGGTATTCTAAGAACCATGGTGTCTGATCAAGATTCAAAATTTTTTAGTCATTTTTTTAGAACTCTTTAGAGGAAGCTGGATATTCTTTGAATTTCAGCATCTTGCATCATCCATAAACCAATGGGCAAACTGAGGTAATGGATAGAAGCTTGAGAAACTTAAAAGCTATGTATGTAAGAACATTAAGCAATAGGATCTTATTCTTTTATAAATTAAGTTTGTCTACAATTGTTCCATGCATCATAGCATTGGTAAGAGTCCTTTTTAGATTATTTATGATGTTAATCATACTGGTTCTTTGTACTTTGTCCTTCATTCGATAACTAGGCAATTTAGTAGAGATGCTAATGAGAGAGTTAAGCAGGTAAAGAAGCTATGTGAGGATGTTAAAGCAACCATAGAAAAGCAAAATGAAAGGTACATGCAAGCTGCCAATAAACACAAAAAATATATGGAGTTTAATGTAGGTGATTTGGTCTAAATTCATCCAAGGAAGGAGAGGTTTCCATTGGGTAAATTTGAAAAATTGAAATTAAAGACTGATGGTCCATTCAAGGTACTTAAGAGAATTGACAAAAATATTTATGAGATTGAGCTACTTGAAGATTATGGAGTCTCCTTAATATTTAAGTCCTCATCATAATCATGTTGATAAAACAAACAAAGACTTGATAACAAGTCTTTTTTAACCAATAGAGATTGACACAGGAGTGCCTAAGTTACTACAATCTACTCATATGAACCCTGCTGATGCTATGGTATTTTTTTTAGCCCATAATATTGCCTCATAGTTTTCAATTTAGCCCACTCAAATATGTCATCTCAAAAGCATATTCCTTATATAAAGTTAAAACTGTTTCAAGATACTTTTCTTCATGACTAAGGAATGCATTAAAGGAGTTAGTTACCAGCTGTAAAACACTTAATCTCATAATTCCCTATACATGAAGGGTTGTTTCATGTACTAGTACTTATTTTGGTGTTTTAGGCTTAGAGAGGGTTTTAGAAACTAATGATATTGGCAGAAGCCCTCTCGGAGTTCTTTCTTAAACTCTATATTTCTTTTAAGCTTCCTTGAGTGATGAGTCTTTTATTTTTAATCATATATCATTGTTTATTATCCTTGGGGTGGTGAACTTTCTATATCCCTTTGTGATTTTAAACTTGGTGGTGAGCTCTTTTTCAATTTTATCAAAGTGTTATCGTGAGTTCGTTCCTTTCCTACTATCAACTTTATTTCGAAGTCTATTTTGTATTACCCAACCACACCCCCCCCCCCCATCGTATCACTACCTAAATCTACACGTGCCCTCCTGTTGGCTAAGTAGGAGAAGGGGAGAGGAGAATATGAAGTGGTAGCCAAGCTGATCTAGTCTATGACCCTTCGGTTCTCTCCTATTTATAGATGCTCCCTATCAACTTAACTCTAATAGATCCTACTATATTGAGTATTAAAAATTCATCAAACTACTCAAGCCTCTTAGATTAGTGGGGCTTTTATTATGACCGAATCGGCACTAAGAGGGGGTGGGAGGGGTTGAATTAGTGTTTTCGTAAAAACCTCGATAATTCAAAAAATTTCGTGCGATAAAAAACTGTATCAGAAATGTTGAAAGTGTGCTTAACATAGAATAAATGCAATAAGCAATTAAAGCAATATCAATAACAATGAAAAGTAGAATATAAATGCAAACCAAGTTTTATAATAGTTTGGTTGTTGCGACTTACATCTACTCCTGATTCCTCTTCCATCGAGGTCATCGGTGTTTATTAACGATCTTCTTTCAATGAGCAAAGATCAACTACCCTCTTACAACTCTTTCTCCTTTTCACAGGTTTAGGAGACAACCTTTACAAGCCTTACACCTCTCTTAAACTAAGTCTAAAACTTAAAGAGGAGGAGGACACGTAGCACTTTTTCAACTCAGAATAACAACCCATTTCTACTCTTTTTTTCTTACTATCCTATACAGGAAAGAGTGGGGTAATTATAAGCTCCAAATGGTTTTAAAATTGGAGCAAAAAAGGGTCTCATCCTAGGATTTTATAGTACTAGCGGTATCACCACCTAGTAATCTGACATTGGGCGGTTCCACCACATGACATAGTTTGGGAGACTATGTCTGAGTGGTACCACCCCTAGCACTCGATGGTGTGATAGGACCCTAGCAGGGTTCGATCCTACTAAACTAAGAAACAACAAATAAAACCCTATGAGATTATAATAAACCCCACCTAGCCACCTCTATCCTATAAAAAAGAGTGGCTAGGGTTTAGATTTGGACCTTTGGGCTTCCTAGTCGTCGCCCCCTTTTATTGGGTTTGTTGGTTATGGTTGAGGGCAAAAGGGGTAACTCACTTAGGAAGCAACCCTTAGGGCTAGGGTTTGGAGCCCTATATAAGCATGTAGCCTTCATTTCTTTGAGAATAAGATCTATCTACAATTACAACCATTTGGCCGACTTCTAGGTGGGTGGAACCCCTATAGTATTCTAAGGAGTGATCTCCCTCAAAGATCAATTTACATAGAATTCCTTTGGGGTTCAATCATCTGGTATCCGAGCAGCAATCTTATTGCTTTTGCTGCCATCCCTACCGTCCACCACCAGCCAAGCAATTCCTACAATTGCTCTTGACGTCGCCATCTCCACCGTCATCTTTTGTCGTAGATCAAATCAATCTACTACCATCACCTCTAATTGCATCAGAGATATGGTATTCTCCTATCACTAATACCTTTTGCTACTATAATTTTCCATTCAAAATACTAAGAAGAAGTCTTCTTATCTATCTAATGCTATGAATTCCCTTCGTTGCAAAAGCTATCATCTTTGCGAAAAAAGGATTATTGTAGAAAATTTCAACCGCATATTGTTACTTTTAACCGATCTATTTGCATTCCTTTTTGAATGAAATTTCTTATATACTTCATAGATCATCTTGGCTTCCATATAAGATTTATCTATTGAGGAATCCATCTCTAAAAATATTCTTGTATTGCTGTAAATTTTCATCGCAAGTTGTTGGAATTTTTCAATGAGAATTCTGCTATCGCAACTTGCACCAATTTTCTTACTATTCTACTGCCAAAATTTTCTTGATTAAATTGGTCATCATTGATGTAATCTAAATTGAGATTTTGCTCTCAAATTACCTCCTCAAATCTCTTAGTTTTTGTTGGATTGTCGAGAAACCACTATTTCTTCAACGATAATTATGCTCTTATAAGATAATACCTATCTATAGCAACTTCCATCGATTTCTATCAAACCTTTACTACCATCTACCACAGATCTAAAATTTTTTTCCCTAACCTTTATCCACTACCATCACAACCCTAAAACTCCACCAAACTACACCCTCAAATTGCTCCCAAAATAGCTACAAAACAAGCCTAAACCGTAGCCTACATCCACCAATCCACCAACCCTTTCAACCACCACTTCTCTCAACTGATACATGCCTTTAACTTGATAAAAAAAAAGAGATCTTAACATTATAGATTTGGAGACATATACTATGACATCTGAGGAGACAATCAATGCTAAATTCGAAGCCTTCGAGATGTGAATGAAGGATAAGATTCAGACTCTCTTTATCGAACTCAGTTTGGGCCGACCACCAAGGTCGAAGAAATCACATCAAGGAGAGAGCTTTGACCAATCACACTAAGCCCAAAGAGATGATTTCTAAGAAAGGGGAGGCTTTATAACTGATCCCTACTATCCACGCATGAGGGTGGACTTCCCTAGATGGGAAGGAGACCCGATTAGTTGGATCTCGCGCGAGGAGCGATATTTTCGGTACCACAAAATCGGGACGCATCTATGGTGAAGATTACAGCTATACATCTTGAGTGGGATACCATATAATGATTTGACTAGTTTGAACACACTCATGGAGTACTCTGATAGTGATAATTCAAACATGGACTACTTATCCGCTTTGGACCAACCAATTACGAGAACATTGACGGACAACTAGCAAAGATCCGACAAACCTCGACCATTCAGGAGTACTAAACCAGGTTTGAAAGATTATCTAATCAAACTCATGATTGGTATGAAAAACAGCTATTAGAGACCTTCATTGAGGGCTTGAAGCCAAAGATCCGAGGAGAAGTTAAAGTGCGACAACCGTACACGCTTATGGCAGCCATCTCTTTCGCATGACTTTAAGAGGAGCGATTGAACCATGAAGCCCAGAGGACTATGGTCGCTCCCCGAATAGCAATACCAAAGCCCTTAGCACCCTCTACTATTAGCCAAGCCCCTACACCAAAAAGGTTGACAAGAGAAGAGCTTCGGGAGCGATCTGCGAAGGGGTTATGTTGGCATTGCGACGAGCCATGGAGCCACGAGCATCGCTGTAAAAAAGGGAGACTTCTTGTGATTAAACTAATAGAAGAAGAGGTCATTAAACATCTAGAAGAGAGTCTTGAATATGAAGAAGAAAATGTAGAAGAAGAACCACAACCGACAGACTTTATGGTACATACGCTAGCCGGCTACTCAAACCCACAAACGATAAAAGTTGGAGGCCTTCTTAAACAAAACCAATCAATGTTCTCATCGACATGGGCAGCACTAATAACTTCCTAAACAATAAGGTTGCTACTTGGATGGTGCTCCACATTGAAGGTTGTAGCAAATTCGATATAAAGGTCGCTGACGGTAAATCCTAAAGTGTGACCAAAGATGCCCACAAGTGAAACTATTACTGCAAGACCAAGAAATTATCACCGACTTCTTCCTCCTACCAATTGATGACTATAAAGCCATGCTTGTTATAGAATGGCTGACTATATTGGGTGATGTCTCTTAGAACTTTTCCAAGTTAATTATGAAATTCTATTGCAAAGGCAAATAGATCATCCTACGTAGGAAGCGCAGAAGCAATGTAACCACCGTTTCGACCCAATAAATGGAAAAAGTTTTACACAAGGTAAATTATGGCATTTTGATGCATCTCTAGCAGCAACCAAAGGGGAAGAAAATAGAAATTGAAGATCAAAATCTCGCCCAATTGCTTGCTGAATTTGCTGACATTTTTGCTGAACCACTGGCTTCCTCGAGGACATTAGGGAAGAATGGAAGAAGGATCCAGAGATCAGCAACATCATAAGAAAATTATAGGATCCAAGTGCAATAGCCTACTACACTTGGGATTCGAGGGATCTACGCTATAAAGGTTGCATTGTGCTTATACCTGACTCCCCTAGCATCAAAATCATCCTGCATAAAATGCACTCCACACCTTCAGCAGGGCACTCTAGATTTCTGAGAACCTATAAAAGAGTGAAGCAAAATTTTTATTGGAGAGGGATGAAAAAAATTATTTCTGAATATGTGACACAATGTGATATATGTCAACAGCACAAGGGTGAAACAATAGCAAGTCCAGGGAAGCTACAACCACTACCTATACCGGACTTGGTGTGGACTGACATCTCTATGGACTTCATCGAAGGGATGCCACCTTCCAAAGGTAAAAGCACAATTCTCATGGTGGTTGATCGACTTACGAAATATGCTCATTTTTGTACTATGCGAAATCCCTACACTACTACTAGTATTGCTTAGATTTTCATAGAATATATTATTAAACTGCATGGGATGCCAAGGTCCATTATAAGTGATCATGAAAGGATCTTCACTAGTAAATTTTGGACCAAGTTATTTCAATTATAGGGCACCAAACTCAAGATGAGCACATCATATCATCTACAAAGTGACGGCTAAACAAAGGTGGTGAACAGGTATTTAGAGATGTACCTTCAGTGTTTTGCTAGTGACCGATCAAAGAAGTGGGCGAAATGGCTTCCCTGGGCTAAATGGTGGTATAATACTATATATCATTCATCTACAAAATATGCCCCTTATATCAGCTCTTAATAGATCTCATCTATGGGATTCAATAATTCAAGGGCTCCAATGAATATCTCATATTCGAACCTCTACTCGTCGCAACACCTACCATATGTGTATGACCCTCTAGGCCCAATATCGAGTTGGCCATGAGTCATACCTATCGGAACTCCTTCTGGCTTAATGAATTATTATCTTTATAATAATTCACTCGACTCATCAACTACGAACGTACTATACCACTACGTCGTAGTCCTTAGATGATATAGGGAAATCCAATCCTTTAGACCTATTTGTTCTTAGTTATTATATACCTATAGTCATTTATTCATCTAATATCTCAAAGATTGTATATCGAGCATGGTGCTATCAAACCCAAACAATTTCTCCTCGAGTCTCACTCTAGTCAGATTCTCCTAGAAAACTCTTTCTCACTCAATCCGAATGACCTTGTCTAATGATTTATTTAAGCAAGAATATATGTGATATTTCTCTCATGACACCAAGAGTGAATAATCCTCTATTGATACTCAATAACCCTTGTAAGGTTGGTTACCACTCCCGATGACCGGTTGTGATAGATCTGAAACTTTCAAACCTATAAGTTTGATATCAAAGAATAAAGTACTTATACAAGACATTATTGTTTCTCCAGTCTAAGGACCAGGTATACCATTGGGATGACGGAATCATTGTTTGATCATAAGGTATCATCAACCATCTAATATTTCCTAAGCAAATCAATCAGTGAACTCATTCTCCAATGAGTACCTGCACCGTAGCCCTAGTGTCCCTACATGAGCAGCTATGAGACTAGCCACCTCCATCATATGGATGGGTATACAGTATATCAATCTATCTAGTTATCTCAATATCCCTTTCGTGTAACCTACGATCAAGATTATTTAGGGTTTATGTTTAAAGGTGAATTAGTCTCATTATCATGATATCATCATGATTCGATTGTCATTACACAAATCCATGGATATCACAATATATTTATACATCAAGCAATCTCCCACTTGACCTAAAGCCAATCACTTATATGTCTTATCCCCATTAGACCTCTATAATGCTCAAAGATAATTTAAGATAACGACTTTGTTAGTGGATCTACGATGTTATTTTCAGATGAAACTCTTTCCACTACCATATATCCTTAGGCGACTATCTCTCTAATTAGGTGGAATCTTCTCAGAATATGCTTTGACTTTTAATGAAACCTGGGTTCCTTTACTTGAGCAATTGCCTTATTATTATCGCAATATAAGGGAATCAACTCTTCATTGCCCAGCACGACTCCAAATATGTAATGAACTTCTACATCTAGACTCCCTTCTTTGTTGCCTCTATCACAATAATATACTTTGCCTCTATGGTTGAGTCAATAGTAGTATCTTGCTTGGAACTCTTCCAACATACTGCTCCTTCATCTAGGGTGAACACATACCCTGAATTATACTTGCTATCATTAATATCATACCAGAAGCTCGAGTTCGTATAGCCCTCAACCCTAAGGTTACTTCCTTTATATACCAGTAAAAGATCTTTATTCCTTCTCAAGTACTTAAGGATACACTTTACTGCTTTCCAATGCTTCAAGTCTGGATCCGCATGATACTTGCTCGTGACATTCAAAGCATGCACTTTATCAGGCCTAGTACATAGCATAGCATATATGATAGATCCTATCGTTGAAGGATAGGATATTCTATCCATATCTACCCTTTCTTTTGGAGTTATTGGGATATACTCATAGAAAATAATATCTCATGTCTCATCGATATGAGATATCTTTTGAAATTTTTCATACCAAACCTTTTGGTAATGGTGTCTATATACCTAGACTAAGACAAGCTAAGCATCCTCTTAGATCTATCTCTACATATCCAAATCTTCAATATATAGGATACTTTCCCTAAATCCTTACTGTATAGAGCATTCATATATCATTCCCAATGATTAGGATGTCATCCATATATAACACCAAGAAGGTGATAGCGCTCTCACTTACCTTCCTATATATACAAGGTTTATCTTCATTCTTAACGAAGTTATAAGATCTGATCGCCTCATTAAATCTTATGTTCCAACTTCGGAAAACTTGTTTTAGTCTATAGATGGACCTAAGTAACATACACACTTTATTTGAACTATCCTTCGACACAAATCCCTCAAACTATATCATTTATACCTTCTCATCAAGGTTGTCATTAAGGAATGCAGTTTTCACATACATTTGTTAGATCTTGTAATCATAGTGTGCTGCAATAGCCAATAGAATTCAGATAGATTTTAGCATGGCTATAGATAAGAAGGTTTTATCATAGTCAACATATTTCCTTTGATGATACCCCTTAGCCATTAGTCTTACTTTATAGGTCTTTATATTTTCATCTACTATGATCTTCAAAACCACTTGCAACCAATGGGTATAATACCCTCGGGTGCATCATTTAGGTTTCAAACCTTGTTGGACTACATATCTCTCAGAATTTTTTAATATGTCCCACATATCTCTCAGGAGGATGGGACACTCTATCGGACCTACGTAAAATTGGAACCTGTATGCTAGGTACTTGAATAGACTCGGGCTATGGAGTGGTGCTTGAACTAGGTTCTCCAACCTCGCTCAACTCTATCATGCTCCCATTGTCTCGACTAAGAATGTGTTCCTTCTTAAGGAACACTACTCTCTTGGCTATAAACACTTTTTGGTCATTTAGGTGATACAAATAATACCTACAAGTTTCTTTGAGGTATCCCACAAACTTGCACCTCTTCATCCTGGATTCCAACTTGTTAGGATTGTATCTCCTAATGTGGGTAAGGCACGCCCAAATCTTAACAACCTTAAGATTGAGCTTTTTACCTTTCTATATCTCATATGGAGTAGATACTATCGACTTAGTTGGAATTCTATTCAAAAGGTAAGTTACGATCTCTAGGGCGTATCCCCATAATGAGATGGTTAGGTTGACAAAACTCATCATGGACCGCACTATGTCTAATAGTGTGTGATTCCTCCTCTCAAAGATACTATTAAGCTGAGGTGTATAAAGAGGTGTCCATTGATACATTATCCTATGGTCCTTGAGGAACTGGATGAACTCTATACTCAACTACTCACCTCCTCGATCTGATTGAAGAGTTTTGATACTCTTTCCAGTCTGATTCTCCACTTCATTCTTATACTCCCTAAGTAGCCTCCGACTTGTACTTCATCAAGTACACATGTCCATACCTTAATAAATTGCCAGTAAAAGTAATGAAGTAGGAGTTATCACCTATGACATGAGTTGATATGAGACTATATACATCACTATGTATGAGTTCCAACAACTCAGTGGCTCTCTCTCTAGTTCCACTAAATAAAAGGTTGGTCAGTTTTCTACGAAGGTAAGACTCACAAGTTATATATGACTCATAGTCGAATGGATCTAGATATCCATCCTTTAGCAACTTTTGAATTCTTCCTTCATGGATATGACCTAACTTATAATGTCATAGGTATGCAATATTCATCTCTTCTCATTTCCTCTTAGATTCACTTACATTCATGATATGTAGAGTAGTATCTAACATAAATAAACTATTATATAATATTCCTTTCATGATGATATTATCATCTAATAAGATCAAACAACCATTATTCTCAAAAACTAATTTATATCCACTAATTATCAAACATGAAATGAAAATAATATTTTTGATAATAGAAGGAATAAAATAACATATATCTAATGCAATAATAGCTCCACTAGGCAAATGTAGGGTGACCTCACCAATAACCACTACAACAACTTTTACTCCATTGCGTATCTTGAGGTTCATCTCGCCTCTCACCAATCTCCTAGATTTTGTCAAAACCTACAATAAATTATATATATGATAAGTACTGTCGGTATCTAATACCTAAGTGTTATCATAAGATTCTGATAAATGAGGACTGATCATGAATGTATCTAAAGCTTCTCCAAGCTTCTATTTCGCCCTTTCCGTAAGATACTCTTTGTAATTTCTCTTCTAGTGCCTATCTTTGCCATAGTGGAATCATTGACTATTGTCCTTTGTTAGGTCTTTCTTAGTAACTTTTGCTTTACCCGGTCTTCTCTTGCCCTTGTCCTTTTTAAGGGGCTTTTCAACCTTCCTTTTCCTTTTGGCCTTACCAACATAGATAACTAGTTTTTCTTTTTTGATAGTGCTCACTACCTCCCTCAACATATCGAGGAGCTCAAGGAGAGTCACATCAAGCTTTTTCATATTAAAATTTATTATGAACTAAGAAAAGAAATCTAGTAAAAACTAAAACACAAGGTCCATACATAAGTCATCCTCTAGGACCATTCCTAGACCTATGAGTTTCTCTATCTACTCAATCATCTTTTGGACATGGTTTTGAACTAGTGTCTCCTCAATTATTCTAGCATAGAAAAGACTCTTAGATAACTCATATTATTAAGTCCTTCCTTGTTCCTCAAACAATTTGTAAAGATGTAGGAGAATGGACCTGACATCCATTTTTTCATGATGTCTCTATAACTCAAGAGTCATGGAGCCCAATATATAATGCTAAGCAAGAGTAGAGTCATTTATATACTTTACTTGGTGAGTGATCTCATTCTCATTTACCCTTTCCTTGGGCGTAGGCATCATTGTACTAAGAACATACGTGATTTTTTTCGCCATGAGAATAATTCTCAAGTTGCGGAGCCAATCCATATAATTTAGACTAATGAGGTAGTTGACATCAAGTATGCCATGTAAGAGATTCGAAAGTGATGTTCTTCTAAAAATAAAGATACAGCAGAAATAAATAACATACAGATTTTATAAAAATAAATAATTAAAATAAAGACTTCTATCTTAATCTACTCCCATTATTTTTTTCGTGAAACACACAACTCCTTCCTGTATACGAATTGAAGACCCCTAGTGAATCTCTAGTGGAGATCAGGATCATTTATGATGAATCATTTCTCTTTGCACACAACTTCTGTCTTAAAATAAGGATTTCTAGTATGCACATTTTGATCTTTTATGATGAATCTTTTTTCTTTGTGAAAGTAGAAGCTTGATTCAATGAAACTTATTTTTTCATGGATTTGATTTGGTTCATGGATTAGATTTGATTCAAAAACTTTGATGGATTTGGTTCTTATAACTTGAATTTTCTTGTGATAAATGAATTCTTCCCTTCTTCTTTTTCCTCTTCTTTTTATTTTTATGACAAAAGGAAGAAAGAAACTTGCATATCTCAAGAAGAACCAAAAAGTGCTTATACATCTAAAGTAAAAATGCTAGCTTGCCCATTTAAGAAGTAGTTATCATGCAAAGTTTTTGCTTAACTTCTCATTTCACAAATTTATTAGCTTACATAAATTGATGTAAACCTTACTTGAATAGTTTAAAATATTTACATAAATTGTTGAATGATTCTCCTTTTTGTTGATGACAAACGGGGAGAAATAAGTAGAGGGTAGAGGGTCACACACATATGATAGGCGTTGCAATGAGTAGAGGTTCGAATATAAGATATCCGCTGGAGCTCCTATCTTATTGGATATCCAATAAGCCCCTGAATTATCGGATCCTATGGATAAGATCCAATAAAAGCCCATGAGAGATTATTAGATAGAGATCCACTAATCTAAGAGGCTTGGGTAATTGGATGCAGATCTAATACCCAATAGGAGAGGATCCATTAGGGTTTAACAGGGGACCTCTATAAATAGGAGGGATTCAATAGTTCATAGGCTAGAGCCTTTGCTTGCTTCTCATATTCTCCTCTCCCTCTCCACCTTAGAGCAAGTCTAGAGTTTTGAGGAGCATCGTCGCAGCCCTATTGTGTAGATCATCGCTAGAGAGGAGGACGATTGACCTCCTTCACCCTCTCCTAGAAATCTGTAAGGATTTAGGGATACATGATCTCCCTAGGTAACTCAATCTACTATATACGTAGTTTTAAGTTTCGTGGATTTTATGCACCAATCTTCGCACGATGACGAACATCTCTTTTGGAATAGGAGATTTTATTTTTTGTTCTTACGTTGCACATGTGATGTCACCCCCAAGATTTTCCAATAGGAAGTTCATCGGGAGTTCGCTAAAAGCTTATCGGAAATTCATCGGGAGTTCATTGAAAGATTGCTGGAAGATCACCGGGAGTTCGCTAGAAGTTCACCGAGAGTTCGATTGAACAATTAATGTGTTGGGCAACTTAGATTACGTATATCATAATTGTTTAGCCTTAACTATCGTAGGTAGGACTTTAATTTGAGTTAGTTTTGAGAAAAATTCTAGTAACTCAATTAAGAGCCAATTAGACCTTTAATAGGGCTGAATTGGACCGATTGGATGGCCTATTTAGCCACTTAGAGCCATGTCAAGTGGTGGTATTACTCGAGGCTAAACCTCCTAAGTGGTATGGGTGGTGATACCATCCAGACTGAACTCTAGTACCATTGGTAGTTAATGCTGCCAAACAATGGTACTACTCTATCAAGTAGTAGTACCACCAGAGCCCAGTCTCCGAAGCTCTATCAAGTAGTGGTACCGCTTAGTATTGGTGGTGGTACCACCAGTATCCCAAAAACTCAGGATGAAACATTTTTTTACTCTATTTTTGAAGTCATTAGGGCCTATAAATACCCTACTCTTTCCTGCATGAAAGAGTATGAAAAGTGTGAATAAAAGTATGAGATTTTGGTTGTAAAAGTGTTAGAAAAATGCTAAGTGTCCTCCTATTCCTTCTTTAGTTTTATGATCAATCTAAGAGAGGTGTGAGGCTTGTACTAGGTTATCTCCTAAACATGTAAAAAAGAGAAAGAGTTGTAAAAGGGTGGTTCATCTTCACTTATTGAAGGAAGACTATTAATGGACGCCAGTGGCCTCAATGGAGGAGGAATCAGAAGTGGATGTAGGTTACGATGATCGAACCACTATAAATATGATGTGCTTTCTTTTTATGCCATTTATTTCATGCTTTTCATTCTCATCACTCACTGATTTACTTGCTCATTGCCCTCAATCACTTATGAACATTTAAATGTTTTTTCGAATGTAAGCTTTATCGAACGAATCTTTGAATCAACATTATTTTTATCGAAAGCACTAATTCACCCCCCACCCCCCCTCTCTTAGTGTTGACTTGATCATAATAGTGGTATATCTAGTTCTTAGACTTGAGACACCAAGGATGTCCTATATGAATACTCCATTTTCTAATACCGGACGTATATGCCAGGAAGTTTCAGATCTAGCACAGTCGGTTATCGAGAGTGGTAGCCAACCTTACAAGGACTATTGAGTGTCAATAGAGGATCATCCACTCTCGGTGTCATAAAAGAAATATCATATGTGGTTTTGCTCAAACAAATCCCTAGCTAGGGTCATTCGAATTGAGAGAGAAAGAGTTCTTCAGGAGAGTCCGATTAGAGCGAGACTCGAGTAAAAACTGTATGCGTCTGATAGCAACATGCCTAGTAAATAGTCTTTGGGATATTGCATGGATGAGGGACTATATATATATGGTAACTAAGGATAGGTCTAAATGATTAGATTCCCCTGTATCATTTGGGGACTATGGCGTAGTGGCATTGTACGTTCGTAGTCGATGAATCGAGTGAATTATTATGGAGATAATAATTCACTAAGCCAAAATGAGTTTTGATAGGTATGACTCACAGCTAGCTCGTTATTGGGCCTAGAGGGTCACACACATATAGTAGGCATTGCGATGAGTAGAGGTTCGGATATGAGATATCCACCGGAGCCCCTATCTTATTGGATACCCAATAAGTCCCTGAATTATTGGATCCTATGGATAAGATCCAATAAGAGCCAATGAGAGATTATTAGATAGAGATTCACTAATCTAAGAGGTTTCGGTAGTTGGATGGAGATCCAATACCCAATAGAGCATGATCCATTAGGGTTAAGTTGATTGGGGGGCTCTGTAAATAGAAGAGAACCAAATACTCATAGGCTAGAGGTTTCTTGGTTGCCACCTCCTATTCTCCTCTCCCCTTCTCCTCCTCATATAACAGGTGTGGAGATTTAGGTAACAATTTTGAGAGCATCGTCATAGCCCTATTGTGTGAATCACCACTAGAGATGAGGACGCTTGACCTCCTTCAATCTCTCCTACAGATTTGTATAGATTCAGGAATATACGATCTCCCTAAGTAACATAATTATCTCACACGTAGTTTTCAATTTCGTGATTTTTACGTACTAATCTTCGCATGATGATGAACACCTTGTTAGAAAATTTAGGGTTTTGTTTTCTGTTCTTCTGCTATGCATGTGATGTCACCCCTAGATTTTCCTACACAACCATCCAGCATTCTTTAAGTAGATAAATCAGTGAACTCATTCTCCAATGAGCACTTGTATTTTAGTCATAATATCCCCACATGAGTAGCTATGAGACTAACCGCCTCCATCATAAAAATAAGTTTATAGCACACTAATCTATCCAGTTACCTCGATGTTTCTCTCGAGTAACATACGATCAAGATTATTTAGCATTTGTGTTTAAAGGTGAATCGATCTCATCATTGTGATCTCATCACGATCCAATTCCCATTGCACAGATCCATGGACATCATAATATATTTATGTATTAAGTAATATAAAGTGAGAAAATATAATAATAATAATAATAATAATAATAATAATAATAATAATAATAATAAGCAAAAAGAGTGTATGTCAATGTCACGTATATCATCACTCATGTGACCAACTTGCAAAACACCTGTGACTAGTAATTTTGACCTTGGTCAATCCTAATTCATGATCATATTTTATTTTGACTGTAGCTTGATTGCATTTTGATTATATCATAATGTAAATTTAATATAATCAGAATTCAAGTTTTTGACTAATTTTGACCTTGATCAAACTTTATTTTGATCAAAGACTAATTTTGATCTAGGTAATCTCTATTTTTTATTAGCCTCGTTGGGCTAATATTTGGCCCAAATCTTTTAGCCTAATTTGGGTAGTCCAATTTTGGACTTATCCCATTAAATATAGTTAATATGTCTTATTTAGAGTTCCATATAGTATTAAAAAAATTATAAATCATGAATTTCTTTTATAGTTTTCTTAAATAAAATGTTATTTTTTTATTTGGTTGTAGTACTTAAATTTTAATTATTACTTTTGGATATTTATGTGATTATTCATATGTATATTAAAAAACAAATAATATTTATTTTTTATATAAAGTTATGATTATTATTTTTATCATGATTATACTCACCATATGAGTTTTTTTTATATCAATTAATATTTAATATTTAATATTATTATTTTATTATTAAACTATTTTTATATAAATTATATTAAAAATTAATAAATATTATTTATAATTTATATTTATAAATTTTATCTGTCTTGTAGATGCCAAAGTAACTTGGGATAATAGGCTTATGAGTTGTAAATTATAAAAATATTTTACTATTTATATGACATTTAAGATGGATTTTATATTTTTATATTAGTCTTGTAGCCACTAAAGTGGTTGAAACTAATAAATAATAAAATTAAATTATATAATTAGTATTTAATAATATAAAAATTAATATTCATAAAAATATACATAATTATAATATTTAGATAATTAAAAATATCTATTTAAATAATTATATGATAGGGTGTGATGTTATTATCTTAGATATCTTTGTAGTCTATGATTGCATACTCTAGGATAGTAATACTATTTAACAAAGATAATATTAGTCCTTCATAATTATAAAATATTATGTAAACACTAAATATGTCAATAGTTTTCAAAAGATAAAATATAGATTATATCAATATTTTAATATTTATTAATAAAGTATGTATATTATATTATTTTTATTATTATAATGGTACTTCCTATTATATTATTATACTTTTATTGTCCCTCTATTTTTTGGATTAAATTATTATAAATGAGTTGAATATATACAATTTACACTATGTATGTTAGCCCTTATTCGGATTTGTTGGAAAGATCACAAGCTTAATTGCTAAAAGTTATATGAAATAAATAATTAAGAAAGAACTATTTAGACTTTGTTTTTTAATAATTACTAATAATATTTAAATTTTATTACAAAATATAACTTGTGTAATAAAATTTGTTAATAAATCATTGATTGTCACTTTAATAAAAGAGCTTATTATAGCTCAATATTATGACATTCGATGAATTCTAAACAATATCCTCAATATGACTAATAAAACTACAAAGCTCAAGAATTTTAGACAAAAATTATCAGGCCTCTAAGATTTACTTCAAAAAAAAATTATAAGTTGACTTTTATATATTTTGAATTAAATATTATACAAATCTATTTTAATATTCGATGGATTGTACTTGGCACTTCAACTTTTGTTATCAATAATAGATAGAGTTTTATTATAATTCAAAAATATCAAAGGAGTATGAAAGATTCATCATTATATAGAATAATATTAACTGATAGTTATTTTTACTTATTGCTTATATTTAAAAATAATTTATCTAATGTATCTTCAAGGGGTATGCTACATTACAATAATTATAGAAATTTAGTTTTTTAATCTAGAATTGTTAATATATTATCCTTTTTTAGATAATAAGCTCAATATATTTTTGATTCAATAGAAGTTGATTATGAAAGTTTATATGATGGTTTGTATAGAATTAATATTAATCTTGAGTTTGTAATAATTTTATAATTAAATATTTAAAATAAAATATAGTTTAATGAACATCTTGAGATTATATATACTTATATATATATATATATATATATATATATATATATATATATATATATATATATATATATATATATATATCATTTTATGTTTTCTATTATATAAAGAAAATTTTTTTATCACCTTCATAGATGACTTGTCAAAATATGACCATATATATCTAATTAATGTAGTGTCTTATGTTATTGATACCCTCAGATGTATATAAATAAATTTGAGAGATAATTAGATAAAAATAATAAAAACTATCAAATTTGATATGGATGATAAATTTTATAAATGAGGATCAAAATTTTTGATCTTTTTGTTAGATTCCTATAGAATAATGAATTAGTTGGAGTGATAATCTTATAATTTAAAATTGGGGAGATATAAGTTGTTACACTCTTTATCATTTTCGATTCTAGATTTTGTTGTTTCTCAAATTACTAAGTGATTTGATTAAGATAAATAATAAAATAATATTAATAAAATCTCATATGATGTTGATATCACTATTGATAAACTAGTAGAATAACCACAATTGATATTCTTAAGAAAATATTAAATTAAAATGAGATTATTTTTATAATTATTTAATATAATTATGTGGTATATATACAATATAGGAATCGAAAGGATTTTTTATTATTTTCACAAGTTATGAAAATTGATAATTCTAAAAACTGGTGAGATACAATGAAAGAAAAATTAAAATTAAAAGATTGGAGTGATATTTAAAAAATCATTGAGTTGTTCAATAATTATAAAATAATCAATTATAAATTAATTTTAAAGAATAAATATAACTCAAAGGGAAATATTGAATGACATAAAGTTAAACTTATGATTAAAGGTTTTACTCATAAAGAAGACATCGATCATAGTGAGATATTTTCTATAGTTTTAAAATTGACTCATTAAAATTCATTATAGTATTAGTAACTAATTATGATATTAGGTTACATTATATTAATATAAAAATTAATTTTCTGAATAGAGTTCTAGTTAAGAAAATTTATATGGAATAACATAAAAAATTTGTAGAGAAGAAAAATAAAAGTTTGGCTTGCAAATTTAGGAAATCTATTTGTGATCTTAAATAAACTTCTAAATAATAATATATAAAGTTTCATAATACCATTACTTTCTCTAGGTTTAAAGAAAATACTATTGATCATTGTTTATATTTGAAGGTCATTTAGAGTAAATTTATTATATTGATTTATATATAATATCTCTACTTGTCAATAGTAATCTTGGTTTATAACATAAGATCGAGATACTTTTTACTAATACGAGATTAAGATACTTTTTACTAATAATTTTAAGATGATTGATATAAATAAAATAATTTATATTATTATCATTGAGATATTTAGGAATAGGTCTCAATGATTGTTAAAACTATCTTAGAATGGATATATTGATTGAGTCTTGAAATGATTTAGTATATAGTTTTATTTTGCTAATGATATAAATATTACATAGGTAAAAATTTTAGTTAAAGCTAATGTCCTGAGAATGATCTTGGTTTATTACATGAGATTAAGATATTTTTCACTAAAAAAATTAAGATAATTAATATAAATAAGACAACTTATGTTGTTGGTATTGAGATATTTAGGAATATATCTTAAATATTATTAGAACGGTCTTCAAAAGAATATATTAATTAAGTTTTAGAGAGATTTAGTATGCATCTTCATTCAACTAACGATACATATATTATCATAGGTAACAAAATTTAGTCAAAGCCAATATCCTAAGAATGACTTGTAAAAGAATCAAATAAAAATTATTTCTTATGGATGGATAGTTATAAGTCTATTATATATTGAAAATTTTGGGGTGACATCACATACATTGCAGAAGAAAAGAAATAAAAATCTCATATTTTCATAGAAAAATAGTCTCTTATCGTCATGCGAAGATTGGTGCATAAAAACCTACAAAACTGAAAACTACGAGTATAAGAAAAATGTATTACCTAGGGAGATCATATATCCTTGAAAACCTACAAATCTATGGGAGAGAATGAAAGAGGTCAATTGTCCTCCTCTCTAATGATGATTTATACAATAGGGGCTGCGAAGATGCTCATCAAATTGCTACTCAAATCTCTTCGTTGCGTGCATTACACAATCAAGAAGGGGTCGGCCTTTCTTGCTATCCACACACCCCAAACATGGGCTATTGGTTGAGAATGAGAGAGGGAGAGAACAATAGGTAATGGCAGCCAAAAGAGGTCTAATCTATAGCCCTTTAGTTCCTTATTATTTATAGAAGCACCATATCAATTTAACCCTAATAGATCCTACCCTATTAGGTATTGGATCTCCAGCCAACTACCCAAACCTCTTAAATTAGTGAATTTCTACTCAATAATCTCTCGTTGGCTCTTATCCATAAAATCTAATAATTCAAGGACTTAATGAATATCCAATAAGATAAGGGTTCCAACAAATATCTTATATCCGAACCTCTACTCATCGTAACACCTACTATATGTATGTGACCCTCTAGGTCCAATATCGAGCTGGCCATAAGTCATACCTATCAGAACTCTTTTTGGATCAATGAATTATTATCTCCATAATAATTCACTTAACTCATCGACTACAAACGTACTAGGTCATTATGCCACAATCCCCAGATGATATGGGGGAATCCAATCCATTAAACTTGTATGCCCTTAGTTACCATATATATATAGTCCCTCATCCATTTAATATCTCAGATATCATAGGCATAATGCTATCAAGTCCATATGGTTTCTACTCGAGTCTCGCTCTAATCAGATTCTTTTGGAGAAATTTTTCTCTCTCAATTCAAATGACCATAGCGAAGGATTTTCCTGAGCAAAAATACATGAGATATTCCTCTCATGACACTAAGAGCGAATGATCATTTATCAACACTCAATAGCCCATGTAAGATTAACTATCGCTCCCGATGACCGGTTATGCTAGATCTAGAATTTCAAAGTCTATAAGTCTGGTATCAAAGAGTGAAGTACTTATACAAGACATCTTTGTTGTCTCAAGTCTAATGATAAAATATACTATGGGGATGACGGAATCATTGTCTGACAATGAGCTATCATCAACCATCTAGCATTCCGTAAGCAGATCAATTAATGAACTCATTCTCCAATAAGCACATGCACGGTATCCCTAGTGTCCCCACATGAGCAGCTATGAGACTAACCGTTTCTATCATATGGATGGGTATATAACACACTAATCTATTTGGTCATCTTGATGTCCCTTTCGAGTGACCTATAATCGAAATTATTTATGGTCTATGTTTAAAGGTAAATTGGACTCATTATCATGATCTCATCGTAATTCGATTCCCATTGCATAGATCCATGACATCACAATACATACAACATACAATATAAAGTGAGAAAAATATCAAATAAATAATAAACAAAAAGAGTGCGTATCATGTCACACGTGACGTTACTCATGTGATTGACTTGTAGGACACCTATGACTATCATTATATACTTAAGTTTATACTGGACTAGATATTAGTTTTGTAGTAAGAAATGCTAAGTAGATATAGAGTTATATATAAATGAAACATTGAAAGGTTATAACTAAAAGAAAAAAATATTTACAAAGGATAAAAGATTATATACTCAAATACAAGAGACTAAATCGGCTTGAAATGATAGGATTTTTATATGCTTCTTTTGTAAATTATTTTAATAGTTGGAAGTACATTTTAAAATTTATATTTATATTAGTTGAAAGGATAATTTTCAAGAATAATAGAATTTAAATTATATTATAAAAATAAAAAATAATTTCATGATATGCTTTGAGGCTACTAATCAAGTTTTATTATTGTAAAATTTTATCTCAGAATTTGGTAGCCAAACTCAATTACTAAATCACTGAAGATACATTTTAACATATCATAATAATTTTTTTATCTAATAATACAAATACTCTAGTAGATTTATGTATTATAGTATAAAATACTTTATAGTTAAAGAAAAAATTAAAAAATAACTAATATTAATTGAGAATTTGAGTTCCACTATATTGATTATTGATCCATTTACTAGAGCTTTATAACCTAAGGTATTTTATTAAGGCCTTACTATCTAGGGTATTTAAAATATATATTTTTATGATTGAGCTTGTGAATAACCTATAAAATATATGATAATACATATTTGGGTAAATATCATAATTGATATTTTTACTTATATAATTAAATTTATTTATTCTACTATCTTATTTATTTTTATGTATTTATGTATGTATATATTATGATTGAATATAATTATAGAATTATCTTAAGAAAAATTATAAAGGTCATCATAGACTATATTAGGAAAGATTAATAATGTTATGGTATATAAAAGGAGTGTAATATTGATGACATATACCATGTTAGTTTATATTGATAGTCAAACTTAATATAGTATTATTATAATTATTGGACTTATTAATTTTTATAAATTCCATGATCATTTGTAAAAAAATTTGTAAATCTTTAAAAAATATATTTAAAAAATATTTATTTTATTAATTATTATTTTGGATTCCTTTATATCTTATAAATTAATGGGTTAAGTGAAAGAATGCTATATCATACGGTCATATTTAATGGATAGGATATATTACGATCTTGATTGGATTATGATTAGGGTTATCAGTTAATAGAAAGTAAGTCTAATTATGGTAGAATTTTTTATTGGGGATGATTTTGATGAGAATGATTGTACCAATTACTTATCCTAGACTTGCTTTTGACTATAAATAGATATGACCTCCTAATACTATATACAAAGTAGATTATAAATCTACTTTCGTTTCCTCTTAGTCTCTATCTTATCATTTATAGTAGTCCTATGAATGATAAGAAGAGAGTAGAATAAAAGTCGAGTTCTCTTTATAAATTATTTCATTCAATGATGTATTTATAGATCATGATATTGAAAGATATACATCTTAAATTTAATATATTATTATTAAATTTTAAAATTTAATAATTAAAAAAATTGTATAATAATAATATAATTACAATTTTTATGCGTAAAACATGAACATCCTCATACATGAACCAATAGTTTTTACTCAAAATTTCTCGAGAAGAAAAATGGGGTGACTTTAACCAACTAATAGAGAAGGAAAGTGATATGAGAGTAAAAACCAATCGTTTTTACTCAAAATTTCTTGAGCAAAGTTTGCCAACTCTATTATGATCAATTATAATATCCCAATCTTTTTTAACTTTATATCTCTCTATTTGTCACTTTATTTTTCTATCATACTTAATGTTTTAATTAAGATGAGGTCTAACGGAGCATAAAGAAGAATAAACAGTAGAAGAAAAGAGACATTGTTCATAATCGCTTACAACCTTTCTATGGCCAGCCTAAATTTGTTTCTACCTTTGTCTTTCTTTCTCTCTTGATTTTATTTAATACATTACCCCTTATTTATATAGGGTTAAGTCAAAAGTCTGATTTTATCAAAAGATGGGAACCAAAAACCCCATATTAACTAAAAGATCTAACTCTTCCAAGCCCCTTAAATTAACTCCTCATCTAAATAGTACTTTATATAATATTATTTTGATTATCCAAGCATTGCATACACCACTATAGCTAAAAATACACTAGTAATGATCAAAATTGATTGTGAAAAATTTTGGATACAATATCGTGCAATTCCATTATTAAAATAATTAAAAATTGGCAAACTTTGCTCTAAATACATTGGATTTGTACTTGTATTACTTCACCCACTTTCAAATGTCATATTAATGATTCCTCCTCTTCTTCTTTTAAAGGACATAAAAGATTACACCAAGGTGATAGATACTCTTTCACCTACATGGTTGTTACTCAATTATTCACATTTCTTGTCAACAAGGCTTGCTTAGAAAAAAAAAATCACTCCAATTTTTAAGGGAACTTTCAATTATGAATGTTGATGATATATTATTTTGAATATTGTCTTTCCTATCTTTAAAATAGGTCAAACTTATGAAACTCTCACTAATCAAAAGTTTAACTCCTCTAAATCTAAAATTTATTTTTCATGATGCACTAAACGTGAAATTAAAAGAGAATTTTTTTAAAAAATATCTTGATACTCTTATCGTACCAAGGCGACTGCCTCCATGGCCTCACACAACCTATTTCTAATAAACTAGAAACATGGTAAAATTTCCTCTTATCCCAAGTTGGTAGGGTTATACCTATAACTCTGTGTTTAATTTGATACCACTTTATTCTCTTAGTGTTACTTGAATTCCAATTGATATATTAAATAATATTACTCAAATCATTAAAACTTTCTTTGGAGTAAAAAAGTTAATTCTAAATGTTTACATCTTCTTGCATGGGATATTATTATTCTCTCTAAAATGGCTAGGAGTCTTGGTATTATAGATTTATCTCATGAAAATCGATCAATATCTTTCTAATTTTAATTGTCTTTGGGTTGACATGGTCAAAGCCAAATATGATACTATTAATTTATGAAAATTTAGTACAATGCTAAAATGAGCTGGAGTTGGCATCTTTTCTTGTCTACGCAATGTTTTTTAAAATTTGGTTGGAATGGATTTTTCCATCAACGTGATTTGGGATAGTTGGATACTTAGATATCTCTTTTGCTTACAAGACTTTTTTTTTTTTAATTACAATGAATTACTTAATATTCGTACAATTTCAAATTTTACAAACCATGGGCAATGAGACATAGTAAAGCTAGATACTACATTTGGTTTACTTTTAACTAATAAAATTTATGATATTAACTTATCTCTTAAGCCACATGATAATTTTTTGCTATGGAAGCTAGACATTCGAAAGATAGCTACTACCAAATCAATGATAAGACCATAAAGTTTTATCGTTGCTCTGATACCAAATGATAAGACCCTAAGGTATTATCGTAAAAGAAATCGAAGAAATGAGGATGCTCTTATACCAATTGATAAGACCCTAAAGTCTTATCATTGCTCTGATATCAATTGATAAGACCCTACGATCTTAACGTGGAAGAAAGGAGAGAAAAGGGAATGATAATGATCGCTTTGAGGGGATCAGCCCTCCTTGATCACTTTGAGGAGAACGACCCTCCTTAATCACTTCGAGGGGATCGACCTCCTAGGGTTTGTCCACTGAGTGGAATAATATTTCATTGATTTATTCCAAAAGAAAGGGTTATATCATTATTTATAAAGTTCCATTTAGAGTCCACCAGGACTTGGACTCTTAATAATAAATAAATATTAAATAAACCTCTACTTGACTCTAATTGAACTGAACAGACTCAATAAACAACTGAACTAAATAGACTCAATAAATATTATTTAAAAGCTCAGAAAAAGAATCCTAACAGTTTCTCCCTCTTCAAATCAACCTTGTCCTCAAGGCTGAGCAGCATCAATCTTAAGGAACTTCTCTTTCAACACTTTAGTCATAGACTATCTGCAACGCATCACAACCTGTTGATCAAGCAAGTATGGTCTCCACTTTTTGATAGTGTAAGCAACCAGTCGGTCTTTTAGTGTAGTAATCATTGTAAGAAACTTATCGTCGTTCTACAGCAACCGCCCTCCAACAGCAAATGCAGCAAGTATGCTGCCTTGCCTCAACCCCAGCAGCACACGCAACACCGATTCCTCTTCTCAACCTCGGCCGCTTCGAGCCGCCTCCCCATTGCTTAGCATATTCTGCCACAATCGCAGGTTGCCATCACCATAGGTTGCCATCACCGCAGCCTCAACCCCGTTGCTCGGCGATCGCCCCTTAGGTCGTAGCAGCTGTAGCCACATCGACGCAATTGCCTTCCAACCCCAGCGCTCTCACCCTACGCAGTAATAGAAACAGGGCAGCAACTCTTCCTCTAACGCAGCGACCATAGCATTGCCCTCGACATCCACCTCCTCGGCAACTTCTTATCGACAGTGTTGATGCCCTTGACCGACACAAAAAACAGAGCACGCAACAACAAAAAACAATGGCACCCTCTGTTGCCGCAGCCACCGATTGTAACCACCGTCGCCGCTGCACTCCGGCCAACGTCCACCGCTGCTGCTAGCCACCGCAGCCTTCTCCTCAACCGCTCGTGATCCTTTTGGCCAAACAGAAATCCTCGGCGTTCTCGTTGCAGTTCATCGTCTAAAAAAAAAAAAAAAAAAAAAAAAGGGGTGGGAAGAAAGAAAGAAGAGAAAGAAGAGAGAGAAGAAGAAGAAGCCGTAGCCACGCACCCCTGCTTCCCTTGCTTGCGGCCAGCCCACCGCTGGCCGTCGCTGCTCTCCGGCCAGCGACCGACCCTGCCCCGCTTCCGGCCAGAGTCCACCGTGGTCGTCGCCTCCCACTCTAGTCACCACCGCTGCTAGGAGACGACGCTGCCAGCGTCTCATCCTACCGCAGCCCTGCTCCCCTTCTCAACCGCCGCTGCAAGGCAACTTCTTCCCCACTGCCGCTGCTGCTTCCCGGCCGCTCCATCACCGCTGCCCGCCTCCCAGCCGCAACCCTAACCAATCCCCCCCACCCCTTGGGTCGCAGCCACAGTCGCCGGTTGCCGCAGCCCCTCGTTGCAGCGGTTGCAGAAACAGAGCTTCCTTTATTGCCGCAGCCCCTCGTCGATCGCATCCGCGCCTCCAGCGCCATCGCCTTCCAGCCGACCCACCACCGCTGCCAGCCACCGTGCGGCGACCGCCGCTCGCCTCCCAGCCGCCTCTCCCCCTGGCTCGGGCAAGAACGACCACCGCCACTCCCCCTTGCTCTGCCCCCTTGGTGACCGAAACAGGGCAATCCTCTTGCTGCTGCGAAGCAGTCGCCAGTCCTCTTGCTGCTGCGAATGCCGGTTGCCACCACCATACCTATTTTCCACTGCACGCCGCTCGCCACCGCAGCCACCCTCCAACAGCACACGCAGCAACTCTTGTGCGGCTGCTTCAACCTCGGCAATGCACGCACCGACTCCTCTTCTCAACCTCGGTCGCTTTAACAACACCGTCGTGTTCTCAACCGCACGCGATCCTTCGGCGTCACCAATGCTTCCTTCCGTAGTGCGGTAGAGACAGAGCAACGCTGCCTTCCACCTGTCCCATCGCAACGACAGGCCCTTGGCGACGCTGCCCCTAGCCGCATCACCATCATCGCCTCCTAGCCCTCAACAGTAGTGATTCCTCCGCGCAACGACCACAGTAAGCATTGTTGCCTCCCACGTAACGAACGTAGCTATATCCCCGTATCCTCGCAGTAACCCTTCATTCCAATAGTGTTACCATCGATTGCATCACAATAACAGCACTGAGTATGACAGTGATTTATGCCTTAGTCTTGACACTAGAAACATGAGTTGAGATTACAGATTTGCAGTCTTATGAAATGGTCATTGATTATTTAGTGATAGTACAAATGGAAGCATTGGAAATTAGAATTGAGAACCAGTTGCAAGAAATACTTAATGATTTCAAAAAGGACTTACTAGAGCCTTAGTAAATTTCAACAATGTGGGAGCTCAAGTTCTACATTACACAGATCTGGAAATACTAAAAAAGGGCCCTAAGATTGTGACATAATCTACTCATACATGAAGGTGGATGGACAACTAGTAAAAATTTGTCAGACTTCTACAGTATTGGAATATCAGAGTAGGTTTGAAAGATTATCAAATCAAGCTAGAGATTGGTCGAAACGATAACTTCTGGATACATTTATTGAAGTTCTTATTCCAGAGATCCGATGTGAAGTTAAGGCTCGTCAACCCCGCACTATGATGGCTGCGATCTCATTCACACATCTACATGAGAAAAAAATCAATAGGAAAAATCATGGAAATAGAAGTGACAATAACCAGATGATCTGTAAGCCACCAGCCCCATCTATTCCCAACCAAAGCCTTGACACTCGAAGACTAACCTAAAAAGAACTCAATGAAAGATCAGCAAAAAGTTTATACTATGATGAAAAGTGGAGTATGGAGCATCGATGTAAACAAGAGCAACTTTTGATGATTAAACCAATTGGAGAGGAATTGGAAGTAAAAGAGTTGGACTCCGATCATGAAGGTGTGAAAACTAATGAAGATATTGAAGCCATCACACATACAGTATATGCATTAGCTGGCTACACTAACCCACAAACTATAAAAATCGGAGGAACTTTGAAGCATCAACCTGTCACTATTTTGATTGATATAAGTAGTACTAACAATTTTATAGATAGTGAGACTATTGACCGATTGGCCTACCACATTGAAGTTTATGACAAATTCGAAGTAAAGATTGTTAATGAACGAATTTTCACTTGTGATAGCAAAGGTTCAAAGATAAAATTGATTATACAGGGCCAGAAGTTTCTTGCAACAATTACTACACTGAAAGACCGACTGGTTGCTTACACTATCAAAAAGTGGACACTCTACTTGCTTGATCAACAAGTTGTGATGCATTGCAGATAATCTATGACTAAAGTGTTGAAAGAGAAGCTCCTCGAGATTGATGTTGCTCAGCCTTGAGGACAAGGCTGATTTGAAGAGGGAGGAACTGTTAGGACTCTTTTTCTAAGCTTTTGAATAATGTTTATTGAGTCTATTTAGTTCAGTTGTTTATTAAGTCTGTTCAGTTCAATTAGAGTCAAGTCGAGGTTTATTTAATATTTATTTATTATTAAGAGTCCAAGTCCTAGTGGACTCTAAGTGGAACTTTATAAATAGTGATGTAACCCTTTCTTTTGGAATCAATCAATCAATCAATGAAATGTTATTCCACTCAGTGGACAAACCCTAGGAGGCCGATCCCCTCGAAGTGATCAAGGAGGGTCGATCCCCTCAAAGTGATCAAGGAGGCCGATCCCCTCGAAGCAGTCATTATCATTTTTCTTTTCTCTCCATTCTTCCACGATAAGATCGTAGGGTCTTATCAATTGGTATTAGAGCGACGATAAGACTTTAGAATCTTGTCAATCAATTTATAAATTTTTTGCTTTGTCAGACAAATAAGAATTTGGACAATGCGGATTGGTGATGTTATTTATGAAAGCTTCTAGTTTTGTCACTTATAAGATGTTTCTTTTGGAAACTCTTATACCATCATCTTCCCTTGTCTAATAGACTTGCTTGACTTAGAATTTGCAATACTTTTTCTTGTCCTTTTTGTGAATCAACTATGTAATCAATTCTACAATGTTTATTTCAATGTCTTTTCTCCTCATCTCTTTGGCAACTCTTATGATACCATTTAAACATACAATTCCTTTCTTGAATCTTGACATGATGGACAATTACTTTAAGAAATTGTTGGAATGCACAAGCATGTTGTTGGTTCCTTAAAAACTATTATTGTTATAACTTTATGGTGGCTCTGGAAAATAAAAAATGATATTGTATACAATCGCAATTTCACAATTACCCCTACTGACTTTAACATAAAATTATTGCAAGTGTCTTGGCTTATTATGAAGCCCCATAAGTCTGCCCCATAAATCTGATGGCATTATTCAAGAGTTTAAGTCATTTACAAGTTCATTGGATAAAACCTTATTTAGAATGGTTTAAACTAAGTTGTGATGACTCTTTTAGTGATAAGGATGCAGGTTTAAGATTTGTTTTACGTGATTTTACTAGCCAAGTTATTTTTTCTGGTGGTAGGTGTTTGGAACATAAAGGCATTTTGTTTTGTGAAATGATGACACACCAGGATGGTTTGAAGGAAGTCCTATTTAACACCCACACATCATTATAGAATCAGATTCCAAAGGTGTCATGCAAATGATTCAAAGCAATTCGACTATACCTTAGGCTCTCTCAAGAATACCATTAATAGCATCAGATCCTTACTTCAAAAATTTGATAAATACATATTTTCTCATGTAAACAACAAATAGGGCAATCAAGCGGCCAACTAGTCGGCAAATCACTCTTGAGTTGAGAAATCTTTACGGTACTAGAATATCTAAGTATTAATAATTTTTTTTTAATAAAAAGTACTTAATTTAGAGTCCAACAAAACCATCATCCAAGTTTTCTTTATTTGTTATTATATTAATTGAGACGATGCTGATTAATTAGAGTATCAATAACCCAAAAAGAAGTTATTTGATTTGTCCTTGCTTCTCTTTGGCTCTTGTTTTTCTTAATTCTTGGACTATGCTTGTATTCATTTCCTAAAGAGAGGCAGCGAGGCGATATATTATCTATTTTATTAAATTGGCATTTTTTTAAAAATTATCTTCACTTCAATCAAATCATTTTCTATATATTCTGTTCGAACAACATCACTAAATTATGGGTTTTCAACCTTTTAGAATGTTGGATACTATCTTATTTTTTTACCACCATTAGCAGAAGTATAAATATAAGAGCAAATGTTACTCCAATCATACGTGAAATAGCTGAAATCACATACTCTTACAGGCATTACAGCAGCAACAAGAAAGCAAGCAAGCAAGAAAGAAGCAACAAAGACCTCCTTCCACCACAGCGTTCACACGCATCCTAAGATCTAGCATTATTACGCATAACATCAAACGCTTGAAGCGATGACAGATATATATTTTATGCCATCTGCTCGATCTGGTTCTACGCCTTCTGTTCTTCATGGTGCTTAGGGATAGGAATCGCTGGATGCTCGTGGTATGGCACCGGCGACGGCTTGTAGACCGGTGAAGCGGGTGGGTTATAGTATCCTCCCGACGGCGGCTTGTACCCGTGCGTGGGCGGTTTGTAGTGTCCCCCTGATGGTGGCTTGTTCTCCGGCGCCGGTGGCTTGTAGACTGGAGATGGAGATTTGTGAGTTAGCGGCTTGTAAACTGGGTGTGGGTGGGGATGGTAGTAAGGCTTGGGTGGCAATTTGTGGACTGGAGATGGAGATTTGTAAGTTGGCAGGTGATGCTTGTGAAATTTCTTGTGCCACAGAAGCAAGGCTTGGGTGGCCGATGCGCAGGTGACCGACGAGAAAGATAGCTTCCCGGATGCTGCCACGAACGTGTGCTTTCCTCCCTCCTTGGACTTGAGAACAAGTTTCGATGGGTTCAGCCCGTTCATGTCGGGGCAAGGTGCGTCGGACTTGCTGTGGATCTGCGCGAAGCATTCGTGTTTCAGCTCGCCGTTGTCCTGGAGAAGCTCACTCGGGAGCTTGACGTTGAAGTCTCCGTTGCTGTCGAGCTCAGCTGCGGCTTTGGTCTCGTATTTTTCGTTGCGCACCTTGCACTTGATAGCTACACGCAGCCCTGCTTAGCCATAACCACCACGACAACACATATAAGAAGTTCAATCGAGCATTTATCGAAAAACAAGTGAAGAATGATGACCCACCTTTGACTGCATCCTCCGTCTTGATACTGTTCTGCGCACAGTCCAAGCATTCGGTAGCACCGACGACGGTGACCAACGTTTCGGTCTGCGTTGCAGCGCTTGTAGATCCGATCATCAACAATACTGCAAGCAAAAGGCTTCTTAGATGCGGTGGAGTCCCCATGGTAGAACTCAAACGGACCAAGAAGGAGAAGAAGATTTCAACCTGTGGTTTCTTGTGCAATGTTGAGAACTCTACGTGCCATTTTATACCAAGAAATCCTTAGCCATGGCCGACAATGGACTTGAAAACTTCTACGAAGTGCAATTAGGGAGCCTCCATGACACCGGATTTGCAGTTTCATCCATTAAATATTCCCTTGATTTTATCTACGATATCAGTCGTTGGTGCACCTCTTTATACCTACTTAATCGTCTCATTAAAACTCTAGTCACTTCTGGGATGAATCCCGAACTCGGGTATCCTAACACAGGAAACGATCGACATTCTAGATTTCTACTCTTATGGATAAAACCTCAGCGGCTACTGCTAATGGTCGATAGAGAAGCAGGCGGTTTCTGTAAATGTAGATACTACTTTAGCCTGGTGTATTTAGTACATGGAATCTACTCAATGCCATCGATAGTATTTCCAGGTACCGACAGATTTATATACCTTCCATTTAATAGATGAATCAAAGTTCTATAGAGTTTCCACATTTCAAGAAACTAATGAGCTGTTCTATGTATATATTCTTATAAAGCTTTGAGGCAGATTAGGTTTTAGCTCTTCTGCAAGTTTGCACTAGATTCAGTCAGCAACATCTGATATAAAAAGGCGAGATCCAAGTTGGTGCAAACAGCAAGTTAATCACTGTATGAGGATGGTTCACAGTCAGCGTGATGAACTTATACATCAAACATCACGTTGATAGAGACCTCCCTACAGATGTCATAGCATAAATGAAGTGTGCCAAAGTAGGTAGTGTTTAATGCAACTCTGAAGAAAAAATAGACTGGTTCAGGGCCATCCCAATATGAAAGCTGTGTTTGTGGCAAGAATTTATGGGTGCTAAAGAACACGTTAGCTCCTGATATTTATACTCCATTGGCTTTAGCAAATTTAGCAGTCCAGATTTGATGATTAATTCCCTCCAGTAGGTCTAATAATCAATGCAGTCGTCGTCAAAATTACAACAAAATAAATTATCAAGATTCCATCCTCGTCGGATCAATGCCTAGATGTTGATTTCAAAATGATTCCCAGCTGATTCAGTTACTTCAACCTCTTCATTGACTTTAGGATTCTTATTTGTGTCACAAAGGCACAGTTGGTATACAGATATCTTGTAGATCTTAGCTAATTGCAATGCGTAGAACCACACTTATAATCAACATATAGATCTATCAATAAATTGAAAAATAATCAATACGACAGACGGTAAACAACCATCACAAATATTTATAGAGCCAAGAACTCCTGAAGAATAAAGTAGTATGAAATAGGAATACCTGTTTGGCCATATACGGAATTGAATTATGAGAGTAAATACACCTGGGTGTGAATTGGACCAGACAACAGCGTAGGAATTAAGCTTCTTCAACCGGCAGCAAAATAAGGATGCGGTAACCCAATGCTGGCTTTCCAAATTAACCAAGATTAAACCAGGTGATGGTGTAGTACTTAAGCTAAAATTAGAACGAGGTTGTTTAATTCTGGATTCCCAAGTTCAAAATCATAGAAATGGTACCTCTCTCTTGCCATGTCCACTGCTTGCCTTGAGGGATCCTTATGTTCTTTAATTAATAAAGGTTTTTCTTTTCGTTCTGGCTTACATTAAATGAAAATTGACATTGACATTATAAATATAGTCAATAAATTTAATATGTCTTGGTCTATTTTATAATAATGATGGTATATCGATTATCACTTGGTTCGTTATAATGAATTTATTTATGAACGCTGCTTAGGAGGAAAGGACCACAGGGAATCTTTTCCAAAACATAGCAATGGGACAGCAAAAGAATAATCTGAGTTGGTATATACACATGTTTTTGGGCTGATGCAGTCTCATTCTTTAAAATAAAATTATTATTTTGCTATTTTGGTGGATGATTGGCTTTGATATTTTTTATTAAAAACAAATATGAAGATTTTGGTTGCGTACAAATTAAAACTTTTGATAGAGACTAAAAGCATATACAAAAGTAAAACTATATACACTGATCAAGAGGAAGAATTTCATTCAAAAAATATAGAAAATTTTTATACTACTAATGTTATTCATAGAAAATTGATTGGCAGCTGTGCAATCAAAACCTTGATTTTATTGACTATTATCAAAATATTTTAAATTTTGCCACTAGACATGTTCCTTATTCTATATTTACAGGTGTCATTCATAATATTTATAAATAAAGAAAAAATTATAAAATTCATTTTGATCTTTTGATAGATGTGTTTCTATTTGTTTTGATATTTGAAACATTCATTCACAGATGCCTTAGAATCACATGTCATTGGATAATAGTAATTGAACCATATAAAAAAGAGTAATTGCATTTCGAGTTTTGGATGATCAATCTATCGCCGATGATTATATATATATAATAATAAAAATCATGTTAGAAGAGTATTACTTGGGTTTTCAGATTTTTTTCAATTGGTTTTGATAATATGACTATAAATTATTATATCTATTATTCGTTAAATCTCAGATTTTGATGATGAAATCAATTAAGAGTGTTTATGATTTAATCTATGTTTTGAGTAATGTAGGAAGCTTCGGCCAGGGAGAAACAATTTAAAGTAGAAAGAATCATGTTGGATCGGAGAAAAATATGTCAGAAGATTAGACGTTGAGCCGAAAGATCGGTCGATATATCGATAGAAGGCTTCGGGCTATGGGTTTAGGTATCGGGTCAAGAAGAGCAGAAATTATGCTAAGAAAATGGAAGTTGTGGAGGTCAATTGGCCGATTGGGCAATAAGCCACAAGAGAGGACGATGCGCAGAAGATTCGGATGAAGCACCGATGAACCAATAACATGCCATACAACATTTGATTTACTTTGTAATAATTATCTAGATCGAAGTATATTTTATATGTGCAGGATTAACTATGATAGCGATCAAGATATAAAGCAAAATGAAGTCCTGGAGTCAATAATGAGATTTCGTTGAGAGTTCGTCGGAAGTCCAGATGTTCGTTGGAAGGTCTATCAGAATTGACCGAGAAGTCTAGGAGCTTGCCAAAGAAGCTTGTTGGAACTCGTCAAGAAGATCGTCGTGAAGTCCAAGAGCTTGCTGGGAGTCCGTTGGAACATTACCGAGCGATCATCGGAAGTTTGCTGGAAGCTCGCTGGAAGAAACCTAGACTCACAAACTTATTTAGCTTAGTGAATGTCTTAAATTTTATAGTTAGCATATAATTGGGTAAGAGTTGGGCCAACTCAATTAGGGGTCAATTGGGCCCATATTTGTGTTAGGATCAAGAGCACTAAGAGGGGGGGGTGAATTAGTGCAGCGGAAAACTTTCAACGTTAAAAACTTCATTCGTACGACAAAGCCGATTTCAGTAGAAAAGTTGATTCGTAAATTTCCTTAACTTAAGATTAGGCAAGAAGTAGTTAAAATAAATCTGTTAAGGCAATTTGCAGTTGTGATGGAAATCAGAATGTAAGAGCAAACTGAAATACGATGTTTGTACGAGAAAAGCGATTTCAGTAGAAAAGCCGATTCGTAAATCACTTTAACTTGTGATTAGGTAAGAAGCAGTTAAAACGAATCTATTAAGGTAGTTTGCTATTGAGATAGAAATCAGAATGTAAGCACAAACTGAAATACGATGTTCATACGAGAAAAGCGATTTACGTCTAAATACGATTCGAAAAGTATTGAGCTTGGAAACGTAGATGTAAAAGCACAAAAGGCAGTAAGCTATGAAGGAGGTTTGCAGTAAGGATAATAAGCTCAAAGTAAATGCAAACCAGAGAGCAGCGCGATTTAGAGTGGTTCGGTAAATCTTGACCTACAGCCACTTCTGGCTTCCTCCACCGATGAGGTTGCAGACGTCCACTAGAGGCCTTCCTTCAATAGGCGAAGGCCAACCACCCTTTTACAGATTCACTCTTTTTGACGGGCTTAGGAGACAACCCTTACAAACTTTTCTCTCCTCTCTTGAAAGATTTGAACTTGGAAGAAAAGAGGGAGAAGAAACTTTAGCTTATACAACACTTTTGAGCTCTAAAATCACAGAGTAAGATCAGGATTTTTGTGGTTTTCGTTGCTCTTTCATTGCTAAAAGAGTGGGGTATTTATAGGCCCCAAACCAATTTGAATTCCGAGCTCAAAACTGTCAATTCCCGGAATTCCAAGGTCTGGCGGTTGCACCGCCTGACTGGGGTGGTTGCACCGCCCAGTTAGAGCTCGGAGACGGAGCTCAGGCGGTTGCACCGCTGTCAGAAGCGGTTGCACCGCCAAGTCTCGCTCGGAGACTGAGCCCTGGAGGTGCCACTGCCGTCCCAGGCGGTGCCACCTCTGGCTGGTGATCTGGGTCCGAATGGTTTGATCCATTCGGCCCAATTTGATTCTTTCAAGGGCCCAATTGCCCCTAGATTAAGTTAATGGGATCACCTTCCAATTCTAACTTAATCATTATGCTAACTATGACAATTCTTTAAGACTCTTACTACAGCTTGCTCCGGTGCGTCAATCGCTTCTTCCGGCGAGCTTCCGGCGAACATTCGACGGACCTCCGACGATGCTCCTGCGGACTTCCAGCAAACTCCTGGACTTGCGACGATCCTCTTGGCGAGTTCCGATGAGCTTCTTTTGGCAAGCTCCTGGACTTCTCGGATTTGTTCCCGCAGAACCTCCGACGGCCGTCCGGACTTCCGTCAAGCTCTCGAACTCCCAACGTGATCATTGTCCTGACTCCGGGGCAACTCCTGCTGCATGTCTTACTTTCATCATAGTTAATCCTGCATACTTATCTCAACATATGGATTAGATAACAAATGACAATTGATGTCATCATCAAAATCCGAGATTCAACAATCTCCACCTTTTTTATGATGACAATCAATTGATAACGGAGTTAACCTTAACTCCCCCTATCTATGTGCCATAATTGAGATAAGTCATTCTTGAATTCAAAGACTTTGAATTCAAGAGACATATTGATAAGTTAAAGTCATTTAACCTTATCAATACTCCCATCATGATTCCCATTATAATGTATCTCTATGTATGATATCAAGACTCGACATCCATTTTCAAATTTCAAATGTGAATTGTTGTAATGATAGCAATTCATCATATGGAAAGATATCAACATGTAAAATTACAATGCAAGTTCTTGATATCTTAATATGATGCAAATATGGCAATCATAGCAAACATGGCATAGCATCATATGTCTGTTTCTTTTAACATAATATGACATTTATAGCATCAATTCATATATTTCATATATCTGCTTCTTTCAACATAATATGGCATTTATAACATCAATTTATATACTTCTCCCCCTTTGTCATCAACAAAAAAGAGAACGATATAAGTATATTTTGAATATACATGTGATGCCATAAGTAGGTTCATGTCATTTATAGGATACAAATATCTCAAGAAGATCATGACATGATGATTATCTACATAGAGTGAAAACTTCTTCCTTTTTATTTGTTATTATTCTTTTTGCACGAAGGAGGAAAGCCATTTGTGTAGTTCAAATCGATAGCATGCTTTACAAGGATCAAGATATTTATGTGAGTCAAGGACTTGCAAAAAATATTTTCCTTTTTTTAAGAGAGAATCATCAAATTTATTTCTCAAAGGCAATATTTTTCACATGATAAGTCTAAAAGCTATGCATTTGCTAGATGTTTCTATTTGTCAAAAATTTATGATGTGAATCAAAGTTCGAAAGAGAATAATGTATTCATGAAATCCGATTTGGAACTGAAAATTTAATTTAACACTTTCATGCAAGACTATGTAATTCAATCAATAAAGTTCGAATAATAATTTTAACAAATTTATGCATTCGGACACATCAACATTCCTAATTCTCTTCTTATGAAATCAAATTGTTCTTCACTTAGAGGTTTTGTAAAAATATCAACTAGTTGATGCTTAGTATCTATGAATTCTATAATTACATCATGATTTGTAACATGATCTCGTATAAAGTGATGTCTAATGTTAATATGTTTTGAATGAGATTCTTTGTTAAACATAGTATTATCACATTTAATGGGAATGTTTTTAAGATATACTTTATAATCTTCTAAGGTGTTTTTCATCCACACAACTTGTGCACAGCATGCATTAGCTGCAATATATTCTGCTTCAGTTGTTGATAGAGCAACCGAGTTTTATTTCTTGGATGACCAGGAAACAAGGGAATGTCCCAAAAATTGACATGTTCCTGATGTGCTTTTTCTATCTAGTCTACACCCGACAAAATCCGCATCAGCATAAGTAATTAACTGAAAATTTTCGGATTTTAGATACCATAATCCTAGATTTGTAGTTCCTTTAAGATATCTAAGTATTCTTTTAACCGCTTTGAGATGAGATATCTTAGGGTTCGATTGAAACCTAGCACAAAGTCCCACACTGAACATGATATCTGGTCTAGTTGTAGTGAGGTAAAGTAAACATCCTATCATACTCCTATAGGTTTTTTGATCGAAGCTTTCTCCACTTTCATCAACTTCCAACTTAGTGGAGGTGCTCATAGGAGTGTTAATTGTTAGGATCGAGAGCACTAAGAGGGGGGGGGTGAATTAGTGCAGCGGAAATCTTAACAATGATTTAAAAACGAAAGCTGCGTTCATCCGATAAAAAACGATTTCGATATAAAAGCAGAATCACAGTGCAGTTTGCGTCTAAGCGCAGTTTGCGTCTAAGCGCAGTTTGCGTATAAACACAGTTTGCGTCTAAGCGTAGTTTGCGTCTAAGCGTAGTTTGCGTCTAAACGCAGTTTTACGTCTAAACGCAGTTTTGCGTCTAAACGCAGTTTTACGTCTAAACGCAGTTTTGCGTCTAAACGCAGTTTTACGTCTAAACACAGTTTTGCGTCTAAACGTAGTTTTACGTCTAAACGCAGTTTTGCGTCTAAACGCAGTTTTACGTCTAAACGTAATTTTACGTCTAAATGTAGTTTTGCGTCTAAAAGCAGTTTTGAACCTTGAAAAGCATTTTTCGTAGAAGGCAATTTGCAGTTATAAATGGAATCCGAATGTAAGCGTAAACTGCAGTGTGAAGATCGTACGAAAACACGATTTACGTTTGAATGCAGATTCTGAAAGATCAGAGCTTAGAAACTTGTTCGTAAAAGCGCAGAGGGCAGTAGCAATGTAGGAGGTTTGCAGTAATAATAAAGTGCTCAAAGTAAAAGCAAACCAGAGATTTAGAGTGGTTCGGTCAGTCTTGACCTACTCCACTTTTGGCTTCCTCCTCCGACGAGGTCACCGACGTCAACTAGCTGCCTTCCTTCAATGGGCGAAGGCTAACTGCCCTTTTACAGTTTCTCTCCTTTTGACAGGCTCAGGAGACAACCTTTACAGATCCTTTCTCTCCTCTCTTTACAACTCAAGACTTGAAGAACAGAAGGAGGAGAACTTTAGGACTTTACACAAATTTGAGCTCTTAGAATCACTGAAAAGATCAAGAATTCGGTGTGGATCAGTATCTTTTCAGTGCTGAATGGGTGGGGTATTTATAGGCCCCAACCTAGTTCAAATTTGGAGCTCAAAACGATCAAATCCCAGAATTCTGGGATCAGGCGGTTGCACCTCTTGACTGGAGAGGTGGCACCGCCTGGCAGAGCTTGAAGACTGAGCTCAGGCGATTGCACCTCTCTGCCAGAGCTCGAAGACTGAGCTCGATGGTTGCACCGCCTAGCAGAGCTCGAAGACTGAGCTCAGTGGTTGCACCGCCTGGCAGAGCTCGAAGTCTGAGCTCGGTGGTTGCATCACCTGGCAGAGCTCGAAACTGAGCTCAGGCTGATGCACCTCTCTGCCAGAGCTCGAAGACTGAGCTCGGTGGTTGCATCACCTGGCAGAGCTCGAAACTGAGCTCAGGCTGATGCACCTCTCTGCCAGAGCTCGAAGACTGAGCTCGGTGGTTGCACCGCCTGGCAGAGCTCGAAACTTGAGCTCTAGCGGTGCTACCTCTTGACAGAGGAGGTTGCACCGCCCAGTCTAGCTCGAAGACTGAGCTCTGGGCGGTTGCACCTCCTGGCTGGAGCGGTTGCACCGCCCAATCTAGCTGGGAGACGCAGCCCTGGCGGTTGCACCTCCTGGCCTGGGCGGTTGCACCGCCTGATGCAATCAGGGTCCGAATGGTTCGCTCCATTCGGCCCAATTTGAATCTTTTCAGGGGCCCAATTGCCCCAAGATTAAGCTAATGGGATCACCTCCCATTTTCAAGCTTAATCATCATGCTAACTACGATTAACTCTAAGACAACTTCTGCAGCTTTGCTCCGATGCGTCAATCGCTTCTTCCGGCGAACTTCCGTCGATCATCCGATAAACCCTCGGTGATCCTTCTGCGGACATCCGGCATACTCCTGGACTTTGCGACGATCCACTTGGCGAGTTCCGATGAGCTTCGCTTGGCAAGCTTCTGGACTTCTCGGATCTGTTCTCGCTGAACCTCCGACGACCGTCCGAACTTCCGTCGAACTCTCGAACTCGCAACAAATCCTTCGCGCTTGACTCCGACACTTTGTTTCGCTTTATGTCTTCATCGTTATCATAGTTAATCCTGCACAACAAAACAAAACTTCGATCGAGACAATTAATCCTAAGCAATTTAACCAAGTTGTCCGGCATGTCATTGGTCCCTCGATGCTTCGTCCGATTCTTCGGCGCATCGTCCTCTCCTGCAGCCTATTGCCTAATCGGCCAGTTGACTCCGCAACTCCGATATCCTTGGCACAATACCCGCTCTTCTTGGCCCGATGCCCGAGTCCACGGCCCGAAGCCTTCTGTCGATACGTCGACCGATCCACCGGCCCGACGTCCAAACTTCTGACATGTTCCTTCGGCACAACATGATTTTCCTGCTTTAATTGTCTCATCCTGATCGAAGCATCCTGCGTCACTCAAAACGCAGATTAAATCATAAACATATATCAAGTAGTTTCATCATCAAAATACGAGATTCAACATTAATAGCTTTTGAGCTATTCATATTGAATCTATTTAGCAGATCTAAGGCATATTTAGTTTGATTAATAAAGATGCCAGTGCTTAGTTGCTTAATTTGTAAGCCTAAGAAAAAGGTTAATTCTCTCATCAAACTCATTTCAAATTCGAGACTCATGGTTTTAGTAAAAGATTCACAAAGAGATTCATTCGTAGAACCGAAGATAATATCATCAACATAAATCTGAACAATGAAAAAATTATTTTCAAAATTTTTGATAAATAATGTAGTATCGACCTTGCCTTTTGTGAAATTATTTTCAATAAGAAAAGTACTTAGTCTGTCATACCAAGCCCTGGGGGCTTGTTTTAAACCATAGAGAGCTTTGGTTAATTTAAATACATGATTAGGGAGGCTATTATTTTCAAATCCGGGAGGTTGTTTAACATAAACTTCTTCAGAAATAAAGCCATTTAGAAAAGCGCTTTTAACATCCATTTGAAATAACTTAAAATTATTATTACTAGCATAGGCAAGGAGCATCCTTATGGCTTCTAATCTAGCCACAGGAGCGAAGGTTTCTTCGTAATCGATACCTTCTTCTTGGTTGAAACCTTTGGCCACTAGTCTAGCCTTGTTTCTCACCACGATACCATATTCATCTTGCTTGTTTCTAAAGACCCATTTAGTACCAATAACTAAATGGTCATTTGGCCTAGGAACAAGCTTCCACACCTTATTTCTCTCAAATCGATTTAACTCATCTTGCATTGCGATAATCCATGAATCATCTTTCATGGCTTCGTCAATACATTTAGGTTCAATTTGGGAGAGAAATACGATGTTGGCACAAAAATTTTTAAGAGATGAACATGTTTGAACCCCCTTAGATGTGTCTCCTAGAATTAGCTCCTTAGGATGAGCATCTACATACTTCCAATCCTTAGGTAAGGATGTTTCGGAAGTGGATGCATCCAAGTTGCTAGTTAGAGAAGGGGTTTCATTTATTCAAAGAATCGAAATTAACATCATCATCAAAGTCATTTTTCTTGATTTCGGAAATCTCATTGAAAACAACATGAATGGATTCTTCTATTATTAAAGTCCTTTTATTGAAGATACTAAAAGCTTTAGAAATCAAAGAATAACCAAGAAAAATTCCTTCATCGGATTTAGCATCAAATTTTCCTAAGGCATCTTTCTCATTCAAGATAAAATACTTACACCCAAAAACTTTAAAATAAGAAACATTGGGTTTTTTATTGTTCCACAACTCATAGGGAGTTTTGGTGAGTAAGGGTCTTACTAAAACTCTATTCAAAATGTAGCATGCAGTGTTTACAGCTTTGGCCCAAAAATATTTGGGTAGGCTTTGTTCATTCAACATGGTTCTTGCCATTTCTTGTAAATTTCTATTCTTTCTTTCTTCTACTCCATTTTGTTGAGGATTTCTTGGAGTAGAGAAGTTATGGTTGAATCCGTTAGATTCACAGAATTCTTGGAAATCACGGTTTTGAAATTCACTACCATGATCACTTTGAATTGATGAAATCATAAAACCTTTTTCATTTTGTACAAGTTTGCAAAACTTAGTGAAATATCTAAAGCATTCATTTTTGTGTTTCAAAAAATAAGTCCATGTGTATCTACTATAGCCATCTACAATGACGAGGGCGTATTTGCTACCTTCTAAACTTGATGTAGAGATTGGTCCGAACAAGTCCATATGGATCAATTGTAAGGGCCTTGATATGATTATTTGGTTCTTAGATTTGAAACTACTCTTAATCTGTTTTCCTAATTGACAAGCATCACACACATTATCTTTGATGAACTTGATGTGAGGAATTCCTCGTGCAAGTTCTTTGGATGATATTTGAGTAATTAGTTTCATGCTAGCGTGACCTAATCTTCTGTGCCATAGCCAAGCATCCTCATTTAAAACCGAAAAACATATTTCATTACACAAATCATTGATGTCAATGGTGTATACGTTGTTGTGTGATTTTTTAAGGATGCATGCATTAGATTCGAATTTGACAATATATCCTTTATCACATAATTGACTAATGCTCAAGAGATTATGTTTTAAACCATCAACTAACAAAACATCTTCAATAAAGAAGTTAGATTTGTTATTTATGGTTCCTTTGCCAATGATTTTACCCTTGTTGTTGTCTCCAAAGGTGACATAGCCTTCGTCTATGCTAGAGAGCTTAGAGAATTGAGATGGATCTCCGGTCATATGCCTTGAGCATCCACTATCAAGGTACCATCTCTTGCTCGTAGTTTGTGATGTTGTATGTCTCTACAAGAAAGGATAATTTTTAGGTACCCATTTACTTTTGGGTGCCTCAAAAGTTGATCTATATTGTTTGTCATGTTGCATAGAGTTTATCATAGTTCCTTTAGGAACCCAAATTAATTTGTTCGGACTAATTTTCTTGAATGGACAATAATGCGTTTTGTGTCCATGCTTGCAACAAAAGTTGCATTTGCTTTGGTGTTGAACATATAGGATAGGGCCTTTTATGAAGGTGGTTGGATTTTGGTGAGAATTTCTCACAAATCCGATTCCACTTCTTTTGAGAACGTGACCCTTGTTTGTAAGGATCATGTTCAAACACTTGCTACCAACCTCAAATTTCTTCAAGGTGTCCATGAGTAGCAAGTTTTGCTTTTGGATAGTTTGTAGATCATGACATTTGATACAAGAGCCTAAACTATCATGATATTCAGTCTTTAACTTATCGAAATCACAATTAAGACTATCATGCTCCTTTTTTAGCAATTTATATTTTTTACTAATAATCTTGCATTCATCAAATAAATCATGGAAGACATTTAATAATTCATCAAATGATAAATCTGCATCAATTAAATTTGTTACCTCCTCTTCGATGGCCATTAAGGCGTAATGAGCAACTTGATCGGTGTTGGACTCATCTTCTTCGGATGCGCTTGAATCATCCCATGTTGCTTTGAGCGCCTTCTTCTTTGATGTTCTCTTCTTGGCTTGGGGACAATCACTCTTATAGTGTCCTGGCTTTTTGCACTCATAGCAAATAACTTGGTCCCTTTTGGGTTCAAGTTTATTTTTTATGTCATTTTTAAATTTGTTTCTCTTCATGAATTTTTTGAATTTCCTTGTTAGAAGTGACAAGTCATCATCACAGTCCTCATCACTTGAGTTTTCTCTCAAGTGGTCATCTAAAGTTCTAAGTGCCATATCCTTCCTATTCTTTGGAAGGATGTCTTCTTGCTCTTCATGAGCCTTGCATGTCATTTCATAAGTCATTAGTGACCCGATTAGTTCTTTAAGAGGGAAGTTGCTTAAGTCTTTAGCCTCTTGAATAGCAATGACTTTAGGGTCCCAACTCTTAGGAAGGGATCTTAGAATCTTATTTACAAGCTCAAAATCCGAAAAACTTTTGCCGAGTCCTTTTAGACCATTGACGACATCCGTGAAACGGGTGTACATGTCGCCAATAGTCTCGCTCAGTTTCATTCGGAAAAGTTTGAAAGAGTGTATCAAAAGATTGATTTTTGACTCTTTTACTCTACTTGTGCCTTCGTGAGTCACTTCGAGTGTATGCCAAATATCAAATGCGATTTCACAAACCGAAACACGATTAAACTCATTTTTATCAAGTGCATAAAATAAGACATTCATAGCCTTTGCATTAAGAGCGAAAGTCTTCTTCTCCAATTCATTCCAATCGATCATTGGAAGAGAAGATTTCGAAAATCCATTTTCGACAAGATTCCAAAGTTCAAAATCAATTGAAATAAGGAAGATCCTCATTCGAGTCTTCCAATAGGTGTAGTCCGTTCCATTGAACATGGGTGGACGTGTAATAGAATGTCCCTCTTAGTTTCCAGCGTATGTCATCTCTCTTGGGTTTTAATCCATTTGAGAGTAAACCGAGCTCTGATACCAATTGTTAGGATCAAGAGCATTAAGAGGGGGGGGAGTGGGGGGGTGAATTAGTGCAGCGAAAGACTTTCAACGTTAAAAACTTCGTTCGTACGACAAAGCCGATTTCAGTAGAAAAGTTGATTCGTAAATTTCTTTAACTTAAGATTAGGCAAGAAGTAGTTAAAATAAATCTGTTAAGGCAGTTTACAGTTGTGATGGAAATCAGAACGTAAGAGCAAACTGAAATATGATGTTCGTACGAGAAAAGCGATTTCAGTAGAAAAGCCGATTCGTAAATCACTTTAACTTGTGATTAGGCAAGAAGCAGTTAAAACGAATCTGTTAAGGCAGTTTGCTGTTGAGATAAAAATCAGAATGTAAGCGCAAACTGAAATACGATGTTCGTACGAGAAAAGCGATTTATGTCTAAACACAATTCGAAAAGTATTGAGCTTGGAAACACTGACGTAAAAGTGCAGAAGGAAGTAAGCTATGAAGGAGGTTTGCAGTAAGGATAATAAGCTCAAAGTAAATGCAAACCAGAGAGCAGCACGATTTAGAGTGGTTCGGTCAATCTTGACCTACATCCACTTCTGGCTTCCTCCACCGATGAGGTTGCCAACATCCACTAGAGGCCTTTCTTCAATAGGCGAAGGCTAACCATCCTTTTATAGATTCACTCCTTTTGACGGGCTTAGGAGACAACCCTTACAAACTTTTCTATCCTCTCTTGAAAGATATGAACTTGGAAGAAAAGAGGGAGAAGAAACTTTAGCTTATACAACACTTTTGAGCTCTAAAATCATAGAGTAAGATCAGGATTTTGGTGGTTTTCATTGCTCTTTCATTGCTGAAAGAGTAGGTATTTATAGGCCCCAAACCAATTTGAATTCCGAGCTCAAAACTGTCAATTCCCGGAATTCCGAGATCTAGCGGTTGTTGAATCTCGTATTTTGATGATGAAACCACTTGATATGTGTTTATGATTTAAACTGCATTTTGAACGATACAGGTATACTCGATCAAGTTTAGACAGTTGACGCAGGAGGAATTGACGTTGCGCCAGAGGAGATCACGTCAGCATATTGGATGGCAGAAGGCTTCGGACGTCGGGCATCAGGCCAAGGAGAGCGGAATTGTGCCAAGGATATCGGGGTTGCGGAGGTCAACCGCCGATTGGGCAACAAGCCGCAAGAGAGGATGATGCGCTGAAGAAACGGACAAAGCACCAACCAATGACGTGTCGGGCAACAGAATGTCAATTCACGTTGTAATTACTGTCTGGATCGGAGTAGAGTTTTGGCTTGCATGTGCAGGATTAACTACGATAACGATGAAGACATAAAGCGAAACAAAGTGCGGAGTCAAGCACGAAGGATTCATTGGGAGTTCGATAGTTCAACGGAAGTCCGAAGGTTCGTCGGGAATGCTGCCGGAACTAGCCGAGAATGAGTAAGGAGCTTGCCGAAGGGTTTTTTGGAAGTTCACCGAAAGGTTCGTGGAGCTCTCCGAGAGAGATCGGAGCTTGCCGAAGAAGTGTTGAATCTCGTATTTTGATGATGAAACTACTTGATATATGTTTATGATTTAATCTGCATTTTGAGTGACGCAGGATGTTTCGATCAGGATGAGACAATTAAAGCAGGAAAATCATGTTGTGCCGAAGGAACATGTCAGAAGATTGGACGTCGGGCCGGTGGATCGGTCGACGTATCGACAGAAGGCTTCGGGCCGTGGACTCGGGCATCGGGCCAAGAAGAGCTGGTATTGTGCCAAGGATATCGGAGTTGCGGAGTCAACTGGCCGATTGGGCAATAGGCTGCAGAAGAGGACGATGCGTCGAAGAATCGGACGAAGCGTTGAGGGACCAATGACATGTCGGACAACTTGGTTAATTGTTTAGGATTAATTATCTCGATCGAAGTTTTGATTTGGTGTGCAGGATTAACTACGATGAGAGTAAGACAAGCAGCAGGTGTTGCGCCGGAGTCAAGATCATGATCACGTTGGGAGTTCGAGAGTTCGACGGAAGTTCGGACGGTCGTCGGAGGTTCAGCGAGAACAGATCCGAGAAGTCCAGTAGCTTGCCAAGCGAAGCTCGGCGGAACTCGCCAAGTGGATCGTCGTAAAGTCCAGGAGTATGCCGGATGTCCGCAGAAGGATCACCGAGGGTTTATCGGATGATCGACGGAAGTTCGCCGGAAACTCGCCGGAAGAAGCGATTGACGCATCGGAGCATAGCTGCAGAAGTTGTCTTAGAGTTAATCGTAGTTAGCACGATGATTAAGCTTGAAAATGGGAGGTGATCCCATTAGCTTAATCTTGGGGCAATTGGGCCCCTGAAAAGATTCAAATTGGGCCGAATGGAGCGAACCATTCGGACCCTGATTACACCAGGAGGTGCAACCGCCCCAGCCAGGAGGTGCAACCGCCAGGGCTGTGAGGTTGGGAGGTGCAACCGCCCCAGCCAGGAGTTGCAACCGCCAGGGCTACGAGGCTGGGAGGTGCAACCGCCCCAGCCAAGGGGTGCAACCACCCAGAGCTCAGTCTTCGAGCTAGACTGGGCGGTGCAACCTCCTCTGTCAAGAGGTAGCACCGCCAGAGCTCAAGTTTCGAGCTCTGCCAGGCGATGCAACCACCGAGCTCAGTCTTCGAGCTCTGGCAGAGAGGTGCATCAGCCTGAGCTCAGTCTCGAGCTCTGCCAGGTGATGCAACCACCGAGCTCAGTCTTCGAGCTCTGGCAGAGAGGTGCATCAGCCTGAGCTCAGTTTCGAGCTCTGCCAGGTGATGCAACCACCGAGCTCAGACTTCGAGCTCTGCCAGGCGGTGCAACCACCGAGCTTAGTCTTCGAGCTCTGCCAGACGGTGCAACCATCAAGCTCAGTCTTCGAGCTCTGGCAGAGAGGTGCAATCGCCTGAGCTCAGTCGTCGAGCTCTGCCAGGCGGTGCCACCTCTCTAGTCAAGAGGTGCAACCGCCTGATCCCAGAATTCTGGGATTTGATCGATTTGATCGTTTTGAGCTCCAAATTTGAACTGGGTTGGGGCCTATAAATACCCCACCCATTCAGCACTGAAAAGATACAGATCCACACCGAATTCTTGATCTTTTCAGTGATTCTAAGAGCTCAAATTTGTGTAAAGTCCTAAAGTTCTCCTCCTTCTGTTCTTCAAGTCTTGAGTTGTAAAGAGAGGAGAGAAAGGATCTGTAAAGGTTGTCTCCTGAGCCTGTCAAAAGGAGAGAAACTGTAAAAGGGCAGTTAGCCTTCGCCCATTGAAGGAAGGCAGCTAGTTGACGTCGGTGACCTCGTCGGAGGAGGAAGCCAAAAGTGGAGTAGGTCAAGACTGACCGAACCACTCTAAATCTCTGGTTTGCTTTTACCTTGAGCACTTTATCATTACTGCAAACCTCCTACATTGCTACTGCCCTCTGCGCCTTTACGAACGAGTTTCTAAGCTCTGATCTTTCAGAATCTGCATTCAAACGTAAATCGTGTTTTCGTACGATCTTCACACTGCAGTTTACGCTTACATTCGGATTCCATTTATAACTGCAAATTGCTTTCTACGTAAAACGCTTTTCAAGGTTCAAAACTGCTTTTAGACGCAAAACTACATTTAGACGTAAAATTACGTTTAGACGTAAAACTGCGTTTAGACGCAAAACTACGTTTAGACGTAAAACTGCGTTTAGACGTAAAACTGCATTTAGACGTAAAACTGCGTTTAGACGTAAAACTGCGTTTAGACGCAAAACTGCGTTTAGACGTAAAACTTCGTTTAGACGTAAAATTGCGTTTAGACGTAAAACTGCGTTTGGACGTAAAACTGAGTTTAGACGCAAACTATGTTTAGACGCAAACTACGCTCAGACGCAAAACTACGCTTAGACGCAAACTGCACTGTGATTCTGCTTTTATATCGAAATCATTTTTTATCGGACGAACGCAGCTTTCGTTTTATAAATTACTATATGATTTCCGCTGCACTAATTCACCCCCCCCCTCTTAGTGCTCTCGATCCTAACAATTGGTATCAGAGCGGGGTATTTCTCATTTCGGATTTACACCCGAGAGAAATGACTTTTCAAGAGGGCTGTTCGGTCTTTCGTCCACCGTTCTTTAACGGATTGGACTACACTTATTGGAAAACTCGAATGAGAGTTTTCTTAATTTCTCTAAATCTGGATTTATGGAATATCATTGAAAACAGTTTTCAACTTCCCTCCAAACCAATGAACGAATGGTCGGTTTTGGAGAAGAAGAATTTTTCTTTAAACGCAAAGGTTATGAATGCCTTATTTTGCGCATTGGACAAAAATGAGTTCAATCGGATTTCTACGTGTGAAACGGCTTTCGATATTTGGCGCACTCTTGAAATCACGCACGAGGGAACTAGTAGAGTCAAAGACTCGAAAGTTAATATTTTACTGCTTGATTTCGAGCTTTTTCATATGAAACCAAGCGAAACCGTTGTTGACATGTACACCCGTTTTACGGATGTCGTCAATGGTTTAAAATCACTTGGTAAAAGCTTTTCGGATTTTGAACTCGTTAACAAAGTTTTGCGCTCACTTTCTAAAACTTGGGATTCAAAAGTAACTGCTATTCAAGAATCGAAAAACTTGAACCATTTTCCACTTGAAGAACTAATTGGTTCATTGATCACATATGAAATGACGTGCAATGCACGTGAAGAACTTGAGAACCACCTTCCAAAGAATAGGAAGGATTTGGGACATAGAACATTTGAAGACCACTCGAGCATAAGCTCAAGTGATGGTGAACTTAAACTACAAATGAAACGAAAATTAAAAAGCAAAAAGAATGGAACTACTTGCTTTAAACGCAAGAAGAAGAACAAAAATTGGGATGAATCGAGATCATCTGAAGACGAGAAAGTCAACAAAAGCGAGGCGGCAAACTACGCCTTACTAGCTTACGACATTGAGGTAATTAAAATGCCTTTGGTTTATTTTGAAATTACTTGATGCTTTCATGATATATTTTCTTTTTTAGTTTAGAACTAATTTTCGTGAAAATTACATGTTTAAAAATAAAAATACAAAAATTATGATCATGCTGATAATTTCGAAAATAATATTGCATATTTTATGATAAACAAACAAAATGATTTTGATCATGGTTAAGAAGTAATAATGTGTATCATGTTTGATTAACATTGTTGAATGAAATCACGTTTGATTTAAAGTAATGCATAAAGATGTAATATGAAATGGTTATTAACAATTTTATGCATGTGATTTTAAGTTATCCATGATCATGAGCTTGTTTGATCTTCTTGACTTAATTTCAAGATCTATAGCAAAAATCATGTTTGAATATATGAAAGTGTTAATTTCATTTTCGGATTCAGTTAACAATTGGTATCCTAACAATCGGATTTTCTCATACACTTATGAAAAATATTTTTCTAAAATGGATTTGATGAAATGATTCATGCTTATAAACTCCATCTTGAAATATGAATGATAGTGTTTTTGCTTGCAAAGATTTGTTTCACATTCATATCTCCTATGATTCGTGTGCAGAAAAAGAATTTATAAATCATAACACAATGTGATTTCTTATGTAAAAATAAAGTGCTTTTGTGATTCTCTGCTAAAGAGAATAATCATAATCATGATCTTGATAATTATAACATGAAGCTCTTTATAAATCAAGATCGTTCATTATGCTCCCTACATTTATCAAAAAGGAGTTCTTCAACTCAAATGCAATTCAATGAAGTGTCATATTGATATCTTGAAACTTGGAATATTTTAAAATGTGATCTTGATAAGAATGTTTCAAGTTGCTCTTTGTACTATATCTTTTCGAATGAATCATGAGCCTTGATATCATATATTTCATAATACAAGATTTATTTGCCTTATGTCTTGAACTTTCATGCTTATCTTAATTTGGCATATAAAGACTAAGGCATGCTTAGATGAAAAAGAATCTCTTAAAAAAATGCTTTTCCCATCTGATCGAGATTAATGATTTCATGATATTTTGTGAATCTCGAAATTAATTTTAATGACTTGATTATGAATTTCAAGTTAATGATTTGATTTGAATAAGTTTTATCTAAATCATAATCTTGATCTTGCAAAATTGAAGTCACAAATAATATCTTGTGGTATTCATGGATTGAAACATTGTATGCTTAAATTAATCATTCTCCTATGTTTCAAAAAATTCCTTAAAAGCCTTATGTGATGATTGAAAACTAACTTGCTTTATGATGAATCACAAATCATGACTTGATCTATGATATAAATGCCTTGAAATGATTGAAATATTTAACACTTTTATGCTCCCTACATCTACCTACTTTCTTCTTGTTTTCAATGATAAAATGGGGAGAAGTTTTGATCATGCATGGTAGGATATAATTTGACAAAATTGATACCATCATGATATGAAACATTTATGATGTGCAATTATGCATGCAATACTTGTGCTTTCTAATTATGATGTGATGTATTGCATATAATGTAAATCATGATTTAAAATGCTATGAGTGCCAAGTTACATATTTTGAGAAGAAATTGTTATATTGAAACATTAATGTAATTATGAATGGTGATATGATATCATGCATGTAATACTTCTATAATGATGCATGTAATGATAAAATATTCATGATGAAAAATTGTCTTGACATTCATAACTTGATTATTCATCATTTGTCATGATTTTGAAATCGTTGTAAAAGGAAAAGAGAACTACAAAACTGTATTCTCTCTTTCTTTTTTACAATGACAAAGGGGGAGATAGCTAGCTTGTACAAGTCAAGAAGATGTAAAAACTTGATTGCTAGCTTACCTATTTTAAGAAGCAAAGATTGCTAACTTGCTTATTTCAAGAAGAAAAATTGTCTTCTTGAACATCACTATCTTGAATATCTCAAGAAGCAAAACTTGCAATTTGCACACTGCAATAGGAAGCAAGAATCATGAGCTTACACAAGAAATTTATCTTGCATTTGCTTTCGAAATTTTTGCTAGCTTATATATTGTGAAACTTGTATATCATAAAAATTGCTAGCTTGTTGGTCTAAAGAGAAGCAAAAAGTTGCTATCTCAAAAGAAGAAAATGTGCTATCTTGCCTATCTCAAGAGGCAAAAATGCTAACTTGCGCATCTAGCAAAGTGAGCAAAATTTTCAAGAAGCAAGAGTTGCCTTCTTGAACATCTCTAATTTGCTAGCTTGCATAATATAGAACTTGCTATCTTGAACATTACCAAAAGTGCTATCTTATATGTTATAAAACTTGAATATCTAAAACTTGATAGCATGAATGTTCTAAGCATGATATAACACTTGCTAAATCTTCTAGCTCCAAGATTGCATGATGATAAAACTTGATACTATGTTTTTCATGCAATGAGTTGAATCAATATCACAAACACTTGATTGTGATACTTCTCCTTTTTGTTGATGACAAAGGGGGAGAAGTATGTTGATGAAAGTATGTTGATGACATGACATGTGATGCATAAAGTTTATGCATATGTTCATGTTGACGTGTTGCAAGTATTCATGATGAATATTGCAATGACTTGAATTCAGTTTGAATTCAAGGTTCTATCAATATGGCATATTGATAGGGGGAGTTTGTTTAAACTCCGGGAGTTAAGTTTAACTCCGTCATCAAGTGGTTGTCATCATCAAAAAGGGGGAGATTGTTGAATCTCGTATTTTGATGATGAAACTACTTGATATATGTTTATGATTTAATCTGCGTTTTGAGTGACGCAGGATGCTTCGATCAGGATGAGACAATTAAAGCAGGAAAATCATGTTGTGCCGAAGGAACATGTCAGAAGATTGGACGTCGGGCCGGTGGATCGGTCGACGTATCGACAGAAGGCTTCGGGCCGTGGACTCGGGCATCGGGCCAAGAAGAGCTGGTATTGTGCCAAGGATATCGGAGTTGCGGAGTCAACTGGCCGATTGGGCAATAGGCTGCAGAAGAGGACGATGCGCCGAAGAATCGGACGAAGCGTCGAGGGACCAATGACATGTCGGACAACTTGGTTAATTGCTTAGGATTAATTATCTCGATCGAAGTTTTGATTTGGTGTGCAGGATTAACTACGATGAGAGTAAGACAAGCAGCAGGTGTTGCGCCGGAGTCAAGATCATGATCACGTTGGGAGTTCGAGAGTTCGACGGAAGTTCGGACGGTCGTCGGAGGTTCAGCGAGAACAGATCCGAGAAGTCCAGTAGCTTGCCAAGCGAAGCTCGTCGGAACTCGCCAAGTGGATCGTCGCAAAGTCCAGGAGTATGCCGGATGTCCGCAGAAGGATCACCGAGGGTTTATCGGATGATCGACGGAAGTTCGCTGGAAACTCGCCGGAAGAAGCGATTGACGCATCGGAGCATAGCTGCAGAAGTTGTCTTAGAGTTAATCGTAGTTAGCATGATGATTAAGCTTGAAAATGGGAGGTGATCCCATTAGCTTAATCTTGGGGCAATTGGGCCCCTGAAAAGATTCAAATTGGGCCGAATGGAGCGAACCATTCGGACCCTGATTGCACCAGGAGGTGCAACCGCCCCAACCAGGAGGTGCAACCACCAGGGCTGTGAGGTTGGGAGGTGCAACCGCCCCAGCCAGGAGGTGCAACCGCCAGGGCTGTGAGGTTGGGAGGTGCAACCGCCCCAGCCAGGAGGTGCAACCGCCAGGGCTGCGAGGCTGGGAGGTGCAACCGCCCCAGCCAAGAGGTGCAACCGCCCAGAGCTCAGTCTTCGAGCTAGACTGGGCGGTGCAACCTCCTCTGTCAAGAGGTAGCACCGCCAAAGCTCAAGTTTCGAGCTCTGCCAGGCGATGCAACCACCGAGCTCAGTCTTCGAGCTCTGGCAGAGAGGTGCATCAGCCTGAGCTCAGTCTCGAGCTCTGCCAGGTGATGCAACCACCGAGCTCAGTCTTCGAGCTCTGGCAGAGAGGTGCATCAGCCTGAGCTCAGTTTCGAGCTCTGCCAGGTGATGCAACCACCGAGCTCAGACTTCGAGCTCTGCCAGGCGGTGCAACCACCGAGCTTAGTCTTCGAGCTCTGCCAGACGGTGCAACCATCAAGCTCAGTCTTCGAGCTCTGGCAGAGAGGTGCAATCGCCTGAGCTCAGTCGTCGAGCTCTACCAGGCGGTGCCACCTCTCCAGTCAAGAGGTGCAACCGCCTGATCCCAGAATTCTGGGATTTGATCGATTTGATCGTTTTGAGCTCCAAATTTGAACTGGGTTGGGGCCTATAAATACCCCACCCATTCAGCACTGAAAAGATACAGATCCACACCGAATTCTTGATCTTTTCAGTGATTCTAAGAGCTCAAATTTGTGTAAAGTCCTAAAGTTCTCCTCCTTCTGTTCTTCAAGTCTTGAGTTGTAAAGAGAGGAGAGAAAGGATCTGTAAAGGTTGTCTCCTGAGCCTGTCAAAAGGAGAGAAACTGTAAAAGGGCAGTTAGCCTTCGCCCATTGAAGGAAGGCAGCTAGTTGACGTCAGTGACCTCGTCGGAGGAGGAAGCCAAAAGTGGAGTAGGTCAAGACTGACCGAACCACTCTAAATCTCTGGTTTGCTTTTACCTTGAGCACTTTATCATTACTGCAAACCTCCTACATTGCTACTGCCCTCTGCGCCTTTACGAACGAGTTTCTAAGCTCTGATCTTTCAGAATCTGCATTTAAACGTAAATCGTGTTTTCGTACGATCTTCACACTGCAGTTTACGCTTACATTCGGATTCCATTTATAACTGCAAATTGCTTTCTACGTAAAACGCTTTTCAAGGTTCAAAACTGCTTTTAGACGCAAAACTACATTTAGACGTAAAATTACGTTTAGACGTAAAACTGCGTTTAGACGCAAAACTGCGTTTAGACGTAAAACTGCGTTTAGACGTAAAACTGCATTTAGACGTAAAACTGTGTTTAGACGTAAAACTACGTTTAGACGTAAATCTGCGTTTAGACGCAAAACTGCGTTTAGACGTAAAACTGCGTTTAGACGTAAAACTGCGTTTGGACGTAAAACTGAGTTTAGACGCAAACTATGTTTAGACGCAAACTGCGCTCAGACGTAAAACTACGCTTAGACGCAAACTGCATTGTGATTCTGCTTTTATATCGAAATCGTTTTTTATCGGACGAACGCAGCTTTCGTTTTATAAATTACTATAAGATTTCCGCTGCACTAATTCACCCCCCCCCCTCTTAGTGCTCTCGATCCTAACAAGAAGCTCGTTGGAACTCACCAAGATCAAATCGTGAACTTTAAGAGCTTGCCGGGAGTCCGCAGAATGGTTTCTGAGCGTTTATCGGAAGACCGCCGAAAGTTCGCCGGAAGAAGTCTTGACTTTTGGACTTTGTAATAGCTTATAAAATGTCTTTAAATTTGTAGTTAGCATGTTAATTAGGGTTAGGATTAGATATTAATCCTATAACCCAAGTAGGGGCCAATTGGGCCCGAGTTCGGATTAGTTTGGGCCAAGATTGAAGCCCAACTAGTGGGCTTAAAACACTGTAGACAAGTTGAAAACACTGTAGGCGGCGGCGCCGCCTGGGCTGGGCGGCGGCTCCGCCCAACACTGTTAGCGCCTGACACTAACAGGCGGTGGCACCGCCACTGACACACGGTGGCACCGCCAGCATCGGGAACTCCACGAGAATTCAAATTTGGAGCCCAAATTTGAATCCTCTTGAGGCCTATAAATACCCCTCAAATCTCGGCTGAGATTACAACTTTTTGAGTAGCAATTGTTTGAGAGAAAGGCCCTAGAAAAATCTTAAATAGTCTTGTTTTCAATTTGCTAGTGTTCACCTCCTTCTTTCTTGCTAAAAATTTGTAAGAGAGTGAACCTTTTGTAAAGAGTTGTAAGAGGGGTATTTGCCCTTCCATTTCAAGAGATTTGCTAGTGGAAGGTGGGAGCCTCATCGAAGAGGGGCCTCGCAAGTGGATGTAGGTCATTTGACCGAACCACTTTAAAATCGGCGTAATCTCCGGTTTGCGTTTATGTTTATGCATTTATCTTTCTACAAACCTTTACTTTGCTAAGTTCACTGCCCTCATCTTATTTTGTATGCTTTCAACGCAATCGAAACGGTTTCAAACGAAACATTATTTTTATTGTACGAAAGATTTTTCCAAAACCGAAGTTTTAATCCGCTGCACTAATTCACCCCCCCTTTTAGTGCCGCTCCGATCCTAACAATTGGTATCAGAGCCACGTTTTTCTACCTTGGTTTAACACCCAAATAGAAATGGCTCTTTATGGCTTTCAAGAGAGTCACTCTCTCATTTGTCCTCCCTTTTTCAATGGGACGGACTACACTTATTGGAAAACTCGAAAGAGAGTTTTCTTACTTTCTTTGGATTTGAATTTATGGCACATAGTGGAAAATGGATTTGAAATGTCTTCTCTTTCAATGAACCAATGGAATGATTTGGAGAAGAAGATGTTTTCTTTAAACGCAAAGGCTATGAATGCTTTATTTTGCGCTTTGGACAAAAATGAGTTCAATCGGGTTTCTTTATGCGAAACGGCTTTCGACATATGACACACTCTTGAAATCACACACGAAGGCACTTCTAGAGTTAAAGATTCGAAAATCAACATTTTAATTCATGATTTTGAGCTTTTTCAAATGAAGCCGAGCGAAACCATTGTTGACATGTACACTCGTTTCACGGATGTCATCAATGGTTTACAAGCTCTTGGCAAATGTTTCTCGAATTTTGAACTTATTAGTAAAGTTTTACGATCACTTTCTAAAGCTTGGGAATCAAAAGTAACGGCAATACAAGAAACAAAAGATTTAAATATTTTTCCACTTGAAGAACTTATAGGCTCATTAATGATAATATAAATGGTGCGCAATGCACATGATGAACACAATGAACACTTGAACCACCTTCCAAAGAACAGGAAGGATTTGGAACCTCGGACAAATGAATACCTCTCGAGCGATGACTCATGTAATGAGGACAATGATGAACTTGAACTTCGAACACCAACTCTTAATAAGTTCATTAAACAAAAATCTAAAATAAACAATGAACTTGAATGGAGAAAGAGGCCAAAGAAAAGGAAGGCACCCAAGGATGAATCAAGAACTTCCAAAGGTGAAACGACGAATTGGGCTTTGACGGGCTTCGACTACAAGGTAAGTAACTCAACTCTCTTGAATTATTTTGAAATTACTTGAAGTTTTTTCATGAGTTCTTAATTTAGATAGTAGGAATCGGAAATAAAAAAATTATTTTTCAAAAATTATATCATGTTTTTCATTTTTAGCATCTTTGAAAAAATTAAAAATTTGATCAATGAAAAGTATATTGCTAAGGTTTCATGCATGTTATGTTTTGAAATGTTGAATGATGTATGCAACATTATGGATTATAGTTATATGATATGTGATAATGCTTAGGATTAATCCATGCATGTGTATTTTGATGATAGATGTGATATCATGATGTTTTATTTTTTATGTGTTTAGTCTTGACGGCTTTATGACGAAACTTATGTTTTGACTTTAAATGATGTTACAATGTTTTCACAAAAAGACTTGAACACTCTCACATGAAATCAATTGTATGAAATGGAAATGAATTTTCTATTCTATTGAGATTAATGAATTTATTTTACCAATCTTATGAATCCCATGAAAATAAACATGATGAATATTTTATAAATGAGTTGTCTTATAAGATTTTGCCTTTACATCTTGAACTTTAATGCTTATATTGATTTGGCATATAAAGACTATGGCATGCTCGTAAGAAGCAAATCACATGAATAGAAATTTATAAAAATGAAATGTAATCCTCTATCTTATTGATTTCTACCTAAGAGACCAATAAAACTATCTATGCCATTTTGAATCTCTTGAAAGAAATGTTGAGATTTTGATGATTTGGATAATTTGAATTTGAATGAGTTTTATTCAAAATCATGATCTTGATTCCGTGATATTTACAAATTAAGATTTATTATGAATCAAGATTTTTTCATTAGTCGATCTCCTAATATTTTCTTTTGATTATTTATGAGTAGGTTTTTCAAAAAGAAATCATGTCTTTTGGTATTTATATGTTCTAATCTTTTATGATATGATTTTTATACAATTCCTAGTATTCATAAAATGTTTATCGCATCACCCAATTACTTTCTTCTTGATATTCCTTATGTGGTGATTAAAATTATGCATGAAATACTCTTGATATTATTTTGATTTATACAAATGAAAAGTTATACTCATGAATGATCAGATGAAATTTGACAAGTTAATATCTTCATGATTTGAAATGTTTATAATTTGAAATTATGCATGCAATTGCTTTGTATTGTGATGATATATGCATCATGAATATTTTATTATCATACATGAAAATAGTGATAAACATTTTGAAAATAAATGTTTGTATCATGTTAGATGATTTTACATTTTGTGCATGATGAGTTATAGTGATGATTGAAACAATGATTGAAATGCTTTAAATGATGAATGTTTGGTATCATGATCAACATGTTGATAAATGCTTTAAAATTTTAATGTTTGAGTATCATGTATGATATGCTTATTAATGATGATTGATTTATTTTTCGGTATCGTGCATGAAAAATAAGGTTATTGAAATTATGTATGTTTTAATTTGAATATATAATGATGCACAAATAAGAATGATACTTACCTTTGTCATAATATGAAAATTGATGTAAGGGTCTTCCATTCTTTTTGATAATGACAAAGGGGGAGCAAGAATTTCAAGCATGGACATCATGAAAAGAGGCCAACTAACTAGCTTGCACAATTCAAGATGAAAGCAAAAATTACATTTATCAAAAGAGAAGATGCAAATGTAACATTTGCCAAATTGTTTGCTTGCCACATGTAAAACATTATCTCTTGCTAGTTTGGCAATTTTGCTAGCTTGTATATTATGAAACTTACATATCGTAAAAATTGCTAGCTTGTAGTCTAAAGAGAAGCAAAAAGTTGCTATCTCAAAAGAAGCAAATGTGCTATCTTTCCTATCTTAAGAGGCAAAAATGCTAACTTGCACATCTAGCAAAACTTGACAAATTTGCATATTTCAAGAAGCAAGAGTTGCTTTCTTGAACATCTCAATATTGCTAGCTTGCATGATGTAGAACTTACTATCTTGAACATTACCAAAAGTGCTATCTTGTATGCTGTAAAACTTGCATATCTAAAACTTGATAGCTTGAATGTCCTAAGCATGATGCATTACTTGCTAAATTTTCTAGCTTCAAAACTGCATGATGATAAAACTTAATATTATGTTTTTCATGCAATGAGTTGAACTTATATTACCAACACAAAGAATAGTTGTACTTCTCCTTTTTGTTGATGACAAAGGGGGAGAAGTATGTTGATGACATGATATGCATAAGTTTATGCATATATTCATGATGATGTGTTGCAAGTATTCATGATGAATATTGCAATGACTTGAATTCAGTTTGAATTCAATGTTCTATCTATATGGCATATTGATAAGGGGAGTTTGTTTAAACTCCGGGAGTTAAGGTTAACTCCGTCATCAAGTGGTTGTCATCATCAAAAAGGGGGAGATTGTTGAATCTCGTATTTTGATGATGAAACCACTTGATATATGTTTATGATTTAAACTGCATTTTGAGCGATGCAGGTCTACTCGATCAAGTTTAGACAATTGACGCAGGAGGAATTGACGTTGCGCCGGAGGAGATCACGTCAGGATATTGGATGGCAGAAGGCTTCGGACGTCGGGCAACGGGCCAAGGAGAGCGGAATTGTGCCAAGGATATCGGGGTTGCAGAGGTCAACCACCGATTGGGCAACAAGCCGCAAGAGAGGATGATGTGCTGAAGAAACGGACGAAGCGCCAACCAATGACGTGCCGGGCAATAGAATGTCAATTCGCGTTGTAATTACTGTCTGGATCGGAGTAGAGTTTTGGCTTGCATGTGCAGGATTAACTACGATAACGATGAAGACATAAAGTGAAACAAAGTGTGGAATCAAGCACGAAGGATTCATTGGGAGTTCGAGAGTTCAACGGAAGTCCGAAGGTTCGTCGGGAATGCTGCCGGAACTAGCCGAGAATGAGTAGGGAGCTTGCCGAAGGGTTTTTTGGAAGCTCACCGAAAGGTTCGTGGGAAGTTCGCGGAGCTCGCCGATAGAGATCGGAGCTTGCCGAAGAAGCTTGTTGGAACTCGCCAAGATCAAATCGTGAAGTTTAAGAGCTTGCCGGGAGTCCGCAGAATGGTTTCCGAGCGTTTATCGGAAGACCGCCGGAAGCTCGCCGGAAGAAGTCTTGACTTTTGGACTTTGTAATAGCTTATAAAATGTCTTTAAATTCGTAGTTAGCATATTAATTAGGGTTAGGATTAGGTATTAATCCTATAACCCAAGTAGGGGCCAATTGGGCCCGAGTTCGGATTAGTTTGGGCCAAGATTGAAGCCCAACTAGTGGGCTGAAAATACTGTAGACGGGCTGAAAACATTGTAGGCGGTGGTACTGCCTGGGCTGGGCGGTGGCACCGCCCAGTGCCCGAGAGCCAGGCGGTGGCACCGCCCAACACTGTCCGCTTGACACTGACAGGCGGTGGCACCGCCACTGAAACACGGTGGCACCGCCAGCATCGGGAACTCCATGAGAATTCAAATTAGGAGCCCAAATTTGAATCCTCTTGAGGCCTATAAATACCCCTCAAATCTCAGCTGAGATTACAACTTTTTGAGCAGCAATTGTTTGAGAGAAAGGCCCTAGAAAAGTCTTAGATAGTCTTGTTTTCAATTTGCTAGTGTTCACCTCATTCTTTCTTGCTAAAAATTTGTAAGAGAGTGAACCTTTTGTAAAGAGTTGTAAGAGGGGTATTTGCCCTTCCATTTCAAGAGATTTACTAGTGGAAGGTGGGAGCCTCATCGAAGAGGGGCCTCGTAAGTGGATGTAGGTCATTTGACCGAACCACTTTAAAATCGGTGTAATCATCGGTTTGCGTTTATGTTTATGCATTTATCTTTCTGCAAACCTTTACTTTGCTAAGTTCACTGCCCTCATCTTATTACGTACGCTTTCAACGCAATCGAAACGGTTTCAACGAAACATTATTTTTATCGTACGAAATTTTTTTCCAAAACCGAAGTTTTAATCCGCTGCACTAATTCACCCCCCCTCTTAGTGCCGCTCTGATCGTAACAGCGGTTGCACCGCCTGGCAGAGCTCGAAGACTGAGCCTCTGGGTGGTGCCACCGCTTGTTAGGGGCGGTTGCACCGCCTGGCAGAGCTCGGAGACCGAGCTCAAGCGGTGCCACCGCCTGACTGGGGCGGTTGCACCGCCCAACCAGAGCTCGGAGACTGAGCTCAGTGTTAGGATCGAGAGCACTAAGAGGGGGGGGGGGGGTGAATTAGTGCAGCGGAAATCTTTCAGCGATTAAAAACAAAAGCTATGTTTGTTCAATAAAATCGATTTCGATGTAAAAGCCGATCTTAAGATTAAGCGCAGTTTACGCAGTTTGCGTCTAAACGCAGTTTGCGTCTAAACTTAGTTTACGTCTAAACGCAGTTTGCGTCTAAATGCAGTTTGCGTCTAAACGCAGTTTTACGTCTAAACTCAGTTTACGTCTAAACGCAGTTTGCGTCTAAACACAGTTTGCGCCTAAACGCAGTTTGCGTCTAAACTCAATTTACGTCTAAACGCAGTTTTACGTCTAAACGTAGTTTTACGTCTAAACACAATTTGCGCTGTTTTAGAAAGATCTAAACTTAGAAACTCATTCGTAAAAGCACAGAAGACAGTTTGCAGTTATAAATGGAATCAGAACGTAAACGTAAACTACAATGTAAAGCTTGTACGAAAACACCGATTTACGTCTGAATGCAGATTCAGAAAGATCAGAAATTAGAGACTTGTTCGTAAAAGCGCAGAAGACAGTTTGCAGTTATAAATGGAATCAGAACGTAAACGTAAACTGCAATGTAAAGTTTGTATGAAAACACCGATTTACGTCTGAATGCAGATTCGGAAAGATCAGAACTTAGAGACTTGTTCGTAAAAGCGCAGAGGGCAGTAGCTATGTAGGAGGTTTGCAGTAATGATAAAGTGCTCAAAGTAAAAGCAAACCAGAGATTTAGAGTGGTTCGGTCAGTCTTGACCTACTCCACTTTTGGCTTCCTCCACCGACGAGGTCACTGACGTCAACTAGAGGCCTTCCTTCAATAGGCGAAGGCCAATTGCCCTTTTACAGTTTCACTCCTTTTGACGGGATCAGGAGACAACCCTTACAAAACCTTTCTCTCCTCTCTTTACAACTCAAGACTTTGAAGAACAGAAGGAGGAGAACTTAAAGGCTTTTCAACAATTTTGAGCTCAAGAATCACAAAGAAGATCAAGATTTCGGTGTAGGTCTCTTGCTCTTTCTGTGCTGAATGGGTGGGGTATTTATAGGCCCCAACCCAGTTCAAATTTGGAGCTCAAAACGATCAAATCCCGAAATTCTGGGATCAGGCGGTTGCACCTCCTGAATGGAGAGGTTACACCGCCTGGCAGACATCGGAGACTGAGCCTAGGCAGTTGCACCTCTCTGTCAGGGGTGGTTGCACCGCCTGAGTCTGGCTCGGAGACTGAGCCCCAGGCGGTGCCACCTCCTGACTGAGGCGGTTGCACCTCTCCTGCCATAGCTCGAAGACCGAGCTCAGGCGGTGCTACCTCTGTCAGGAGAGGTTGCACCGCCCAGTCTCGCTCGGAGACTGAGCCCAGGCGGTGCCACCTCCTGCCTGGGGCGGTTGCACCGCCCAGCTTCGCTGGGAGATCCTCTCCTGGGCGGTGCCACCTCCAACCCTGGCGGTGCCACCTCTTTCACTATTTCAGCTCACTTGGTTTGGCTCCAAACTTGGCCGAAACTAGTCCGAACTTGAGCCTAATTGGCCCCTACTTGGGTTATAGGATTAACACCTAATCCTAACCCTAATTAATGTGCTAACTATGAATTGAAAGACATTTTCTAAGCTATTACAAAGTCCGCAAGTCAAGACTTCTTCTGGCGAGCTTCCGGCAAACTTCCGACGGTCTTCCGATGAACTCTCGAAAACCATTCTGCGGACTCCCGGCATGCTCCTAGACTTCACGATTTGATCTTAGCGAGTTCTAATGAGCTTCTTCGGCAAGCTCCGATCTTTCTCGGTGAGCTCCGGTAGCATTCCCGACGAACCTTCGGACTTCCGTCGAACTCTCGAACTCGCAACAAATCCTTCGCGCTTGACTCCGACACTTTGTTTCGCTTTTTGTCTTCATCGTTATCATAGTTAATCCTGCACAATTAAAACAAAACTTCGATCGAGACAATTAATCCTAAGCAATTTAACCAAGTTGTCCGGCATGTCATTGGTCCCTCGACGCTTCGTCCGATTCTTCGGCGTATCATCCTCTCCTGTAGCCTATTGCCCAATCAGCCAGTTGACTCCGCAACTCCGATATCCTTGGCACAATACCCGCTCTTCTTGGCCCGATGCACGAGTCCACGGCCCGAAGCCTTCTGTCGATACGTTGACCGATCCACCGGCCCGACGTCCAATCTTCTGACATATTCCTTTGGCACAACATGATTTTCCTGCTTTAATTGTCTCATCCTGATCGAAGCATCCTGCGTCACTCAAAATGCAGATTAAATCATAAACATATTGTTGAATCTCGTATTTTGATGATGAAACTACTTGATATATGTTTATGATTTAATCTGCGTTTTGAGTGACGCAGGATGCTTCGATCAGGATGAGACAATTAAAGCAGGATAATCATGTTGTGCCGAAGGACCATGTCAGAAGATTGGACGTCGGGCCGGTGGATCGGTCGACGTATCGACAGAAGGCTTCGGGCCGTGGACTCGGGCATCGGGCCAAGAAGAGCGGGTATTGTGCCAAGGATATCGGAGTTGCGGAGTCAACTGGCCGATTGGGCAATAGGCTGCACGAGAGGACGATGCGCCGAAGAATCGGACGAAGCGTCGAGGGACCAATGACATGTCGGACAACTTGGTTAATTGCTTAGGATTAATTGTCTCGATTGAAGTTTTGTTTTGTTGTGCAGGATTAACTATGATAACGATGAAGACATAAAGCGAAACAAAGTGTCGGAGTCAAGCGCGAAGGATTTGTTGCGAGTTCGAGAGTTCGACGGAAGTCCGAAGATTCGTTGGGAGTTCGCGGAGCTCGCCGAGAAAGATCGGAGCTTGCCGAAGAAGCTCGTTGGAACTCGCTAAGAACAAATCGTGAAGTCTAGGAGCTTGCCGGGAGTCCGCAGAATGGTTTCCGAGATTTCATCGGAAGACCGCCGGAAGTTTGCCGGAAGCTCGCTAGAAGAAGTCTTGACTTGCGGACTTTGTAATAGCTTAGAAAATGTCTTTAAATTCATAGTTAGCACGTTAATTAGGGTTAGGATTAGGTGTTAATCCTATAACCCAAGTAGGGGCCAATTAGGCCCAAGTTCGGACTGGTTTGGACCAAGTTTGGAGCCAAACCAAGTGAGTTGGAATAGTGAAGAGGTGCCACCTCTCCAGCCTGGAGGTGCCACCGCCAGGGCTGCGAGGTTGGGAGGTGCAACCGCCCCAGCCAGGAGGTGCAACCGCCAGGATTGCAAGGCTGGGAGGTGCAACCGCCCCAGCCAGGAGGTGCAACCGCCAGGGTTGCAAGGCTGGGAGGTGCAACCGCTCCAGCCAAGAGGTTGCACCGCCAGAGCTCAAGTTCCGAGCTCTGCCAGGCGATGCAACCACCGAGCTCAGTCTTCGAGCTCTGGCAGAGTGGTGCATCAGCCTGAGCTCAGTCTCGAGCTTTGCCAGGTGATGCATTCACCAAGCTCAGTCTTCGAGCTCTGGCAGAGAGGTGGATCAGCCTGAGCTCAGCTTGGAGCTCTGTCAGGTGATGCAACCACCGAGCTCAGTTTCGAGCTCTGCCAGGTGATGCAATCACCAAGCTCAGTCTTCGAGCTCTGCCAGGTGATGCAACCATCGAGCTCAGTCTTCGAGCTCTGGCAGAGAGAAGCAATCGGCAGAGCTCAGTCTTCGAGCTCTGCCAGGCGGTGCCACCTCTCCAGTCGAGAGGTGCAACCGCCTGATCCCAGAATTCTGGGATTTGATCGATTTGATCGTTTTGAGCTCGAATTTTGAATTGGGTTGGGGCCTATAAATACCCCACCCATTCAGCACTGAAAAGACACAGACCAATACCGAAATCTTGATCTTTTCTGTGATTCTAAGAGCTCAAAAGTGTTGTAAAGCCTTTAAGTCTCCTCCTTCTATTCTTCAAGTTTTCAATTGTAAAGTGAGGAGAGAAAGGTCTGTAAAGGTTGTCTCCTAAGCCTGTCAAAAGGAGAAGAAATTGTAAGAGGGAAGTTTGGCCTTCGCCCATTGAAGGAAGGCACCTAGTTGACGTCGGCAACCTCATCGGTGGAGGAAGCCAAAAGTGGAGTAGGTCAAGGCTGACCGAACCACTCTAAATCTCTGGTTTGCGTTTAATTTCGAGTACTTTATCATTACTGCAAACCTCCCTCATCACTACTGCTCTCTGCGCTTTCACGAACAAGTTCTAAGAGCTGTTCTTCCAAATCTGCATTCAGACGTAACTTCATATTTTCATACATCACAGCTTACGTTTACGTTTGATTCTACAGAACTGTTTTCCGCGCTTTTACGAACGAGCTTCCTTGCAGTTTACGCTTACATTTTAATCCTATTAATAACTGCAATCTGTCCTCTACGATTTTAAGAACGAGTTTCAACATTTAGACGTAAAACTGCATTCAGACGTAAATCGGTTTTCCTCGCTCAATCATCAGATTTCAGTTCACGTTTACGTCTTGATTTCAACTGCATACTGTCTTCTGTGAGTATACAAACGAGTTTCAAAGTTTAGACGTAAATCTGCGTCTAGACGTAAAACTGCGTTTAGACGTAAATCTGCGTTTAGACGTAAAACTGCGTTTGGACGTAAATCTACGTTTAGACGTAAAACTGCGTTTAGACGTAAAACTGCGTTTAGACGTAAAACTACGTTTAGACGTAAAACTACGTTTAGACGTAAAACTGCGTTTAGACGTAAATCTGCGTTTAGACGTAAACCTGCATTTAGACGTAAATCTGAGTTTAAACGCAAAACTGCGCTTAGACGCAAAACTGCGCTTAAACGCAATCTGCACTTAGACGCAAACTGCACTTAGATACAAACTGAGAATTTGCTTTTGCATCACAATAGTTTTTGAACGAACGCAGCTTTTGGTTTTTAAATTATTATAAGATTTCCGCTGCACTAATTCACCCCCCCCCTCTTAGTGCTCTCGATCCTAACAATTGGTATCAGAGCGGGGTTTTTCTCATTTCGGATTTACACCCGAGAGAAATGACTTTTCAAGAGGGCTGTTCGGTCTTTCGTCCACCGTTCTTTAACGGATTGGACTACACTTATTGGAAAACTCGAATGAGAGTTTTCTTAATTTCTCTAAATCTGGATTTATGGAATATCATTGAAAACGGTTTTCAACTTCCCTCCAAACCGATGAACGAATGGTCGGTTTTGGAGAAGAAGAATTTTTCTTTAAACGCAAAGGCTATGAATGCCTTATTTTGCGCATTGGACAAAAATGAGTTCAATCGGATTTCTACGTGTGAAACGGCTTTCGATATTTGGCGCACTCTTGAAATCACGCACGAGGAAACTAGTAGAGTCAAAGACTCGAAAGTTAATATTCTACTGCTTGATTTCGAGCTTTTTCATATGAAACCAAGCGAAACCGTTGTTGACATGTACACCCGTTTTACGGATGTCGTCAATGGTTTAAAATCACTTGGTAAAAGCTTTTCGGATTTTGAACTCGTTAACAAAGTTTTGCGCTCACTTTCTAAAACTTGGGATTCAAAAGTAATTGCTATTCAAGAATCAAAAAACTTGAACCATTTTCCACTTGAAGAACTAATTGGTTCATTGATCACATATGAAATGACGTGCAATGCACGTGAAGAACTTGAGAACCACCTTCCAAAGAACAGGAAGGATTTGGAACTCTGGACAAATGAATGCCACTTGAGCGATGACTCAAGTGATGAGGACAATGATGAACAAACCAACCTTCCAAAGAACAGGAAGGATTTGGGACATAGAACATTTGAAGACCACTCGAGCATAAGCTCAAGTGATGGTGAACTTAAAATGAAACGAAAATTAAAAAGCAAAAAGAATGGAACTACTTGCTTTAAACGCAAGAAGAAGAACAAAAATTGGGATGAATCGAGCTCCTCCGAAGAAGAGAAAGTCAACAAAAGCAAGGCGGCAAACTACGCCTTAACAGCCTACAATGATGAGGTAATCGAAATCCCCCTAATTTACTTCGAAATTACATGATACTTTTGATGATGCACTTTTCTTTTTTTTAAAATTTTGTTGAAAATTATATTTTTAATTTAACAATGAAAATGCAAAAATATGATCATGCTTGTAATCTCGAAAATGATAATGAAAATTGCATGTCTCATGTTAATGCAAGATAGAAATCTAATGATTTTACACCTAGTGAGATTAATCTTATGTGCTTGAGAAGCAAGAATATATATTTTGATCATTTTCATATTGCTTTTCAATGACGATACATGGCTTTTGTCTGGAAGGCTTGATATTTTTCATTGTCTTTGTTTATATAATGTATGGTTTTGACATAAGAATAAAGATTTGAGCATGCTATTATAAAGTCAATCATAAATTAAAATTAAAGAAGTTTTAGGCACTTATAAGAATCATTCAAAATTATCTTCAATGAAACCTTGCTTAATGTTGCAATGAAAATATTAAAGTTATACTTGATGATTTCAGATTTGACAAATGCTACACTTTAAATATGAATCATTCTTCAATCAGATTAAATGCTTCAATCATTTTTCTAACTCTAGAGTTCTCGATTTTGGTGAAATACAAGTGATAAATTCATTTATGATATCTTGTAAATCACTTGAATTATGAATGAGTTTTTCTTTTTTATGATGTGTTAAAAGAATCACTTAAAAAGAAAATAATTTTCCCATTTTATCGAGATTAATGATTTCATGATATTATGTGAATCTCGAAACTGATTTTGATGAAATAGTAATAACGTTATTCATGTTATGAATCTTAAAAATGATAATATGCTTCATGTGATAATATGGATACATGAAACACTTATGATATTCTGTGTATTCATAAAATATTTATCTCATCATCCAATAACTCTTCTTGATATTCCTTATGAGATGAAATGAAATAATGCATGAAATACAAATGAGGAGTTAATGATCATGCATAATAGGATGTAATGAATTCTAGATACCATCGTTTGAATATCTATGATCATGCTGCCAATATGATATATCATGAATGCTTGAATATCATGTTTGAAATGCTCATGATGAAGATTGATTTTTCAGTATCATGCATAAATTTTTGAAATGTAATGATGCACAAATAAGAATGATTACTTACCTTTGTCATGATTTAGAAATTGATGTAAAGGGTTTTTCCCTTGTTGACAATGACAAAGGGGGAGATAGCTAGTTTGCACAAGTCAAGAAGATGCAAAAACTTGTTTGCTAACTTGCTTATTTCAAGAAGCAAAAGTTGTCTTCTTGAACATCACCATCTTGAATATCTCAAGAAGCAAGACTTGCAACTTGCACATTACAATAGGAAGCAATAATCATGAGCTTACACAAGAAATTTATCTTGCATTTGCTTTCGAAATTTTTGCTAGCTTATATATTGTGAAACTTGTATATCGTAAAAATTGCTAGCTTGTTGGTCTAAAGAGAAGCAAAAAGTTGCTATCTCAAAAGAAGCAAATGTGCTATCTTGCCTATCTCAAGAGGCAAAAATGCTAACTTGCGCATCTAGCAAAGTGAGCAAAATTTTCAAGAAGCAAGAGTTGCTTTCTTGAACATCTCTAGTTTGCTAGCTTGCATGATATAGAACTTGCTATCTTGAACATTACCAAAAGTGCTATCTTATATGTTATAAAACTTGCATATCTAAAACTTGATAGCATGAATATTCTAAGCATGATGTAACACTTGCTAAATCTTCTAGCTCCAAGATTGCATGATGATAAAACTTGATACTATGTTCTTCATGCAATGAGTTGAACCAATATCACACACACTTGATTGTAGTACTTCTCCTTTTTGTTGATGACAAAGGGGGAGAAGTATGTTGATGACATGACATGTGATGCATAAGTTTATGCATAAGTTCATGTTGACGTGTTGCAAGTATTCATGATGAATATTGCAATGACTTGAATTCAGTTTGAATTCAAGGTTCTATCAATATGGCATATTGATAGGGGGAGTTTGTTTAAACTCCGGGAGTTAAGTTTAACTCCGTCATCAAGTGGTTGTCATCATCAAAAAGGGGGAGATTGTTGAATCTCGTATTTTGATGATGAAACTACTTGATATATGTTTATGATTTAATCTGCGTTTTGAGTGACGCAGGATGCTTCGATCAGGATGAGACAATTAAAGCAGGATAATCATGTTGTGCCGAAGGAACATGTCAGAAGATTGGACGTCGGGCCGGTGGATCGGTCGACGTATCGACAGAAGGCTTCGGGCCGTGGACTCGGGCATCGGGCCAAGAAGAGCGGGTATTGTGCCAAGGATATCGGAGTTGCGGAGTCAACTGGCCGATTGGGCAATAGGCTGCACGAGAGGACGATGCGCCGAAGAATCGGACGAAGCGTCGAGGGACCAATGACATGTCGGACAACTTGGTTAATTGCTTAGGATTAATTGTCTCGATTGAAGTTTTGTTTTGTTGTGCAGGATTAACTATGATAACGATGAAGACATAAAGCGAAACAAAGTGTCGGAGTCAAGCGCGAAGGATTTGTTGCGAGTTCGAGAGTTCGACGGAAGTCCGAAGATTCGTTGGGAGTTCGCGGAGCTCGCCGAGAAAGATCGGAGCTTGCCGAAGAAGCTCGTTGGAACTCGCTAAGAACAAATCGTGAAGTCTAGGAGCTTGCCGGGAGTCCGCAGAATGGTTTCCGAGATTTCATCGGAAGACCGCCGGAAGTTTGCCGGAAGCTCGCTAGAAGAAGTCTTGACTTGCGGACTTTGTAATAGCTTAGAAAATGTCTTTAAATTCATAGTTAGCACGTTAATTAGGGTTAGGATTAGGTGTTAATCCTATAACCCAAGTAGGGGCCAATTAGGCCCAAGTTCGGACTGGTTTGGACCAAGTTTGGAGCCAAACCAAGTGAGCTGGAATAGTGAAGAGGTGCCACCTCTCCAGCCTGGAGGTGCCACCGCCAGGGCTGCGAGGTTGGGAGGTGCAACCGCCCCAGCCAGGAGGTGCAACCGCCAGGATTGCAAGGCTGGGAGGTGCAACCGCCCCAGCCAGGAGGTGCAACCGCCAGGGTTGCAAGGCTGGGAGGTGCAACCGCTCCAGCCAAGAGGTTGCACCGCCAGAGCTCAAGTTCCGAGCTCTGCCAGGCGATGCAACCACCGAGCTCAGTCTTCGAGCTCTGGCAGAGTGGTGCATCAGCCTGAGCTCAGTCTCGAGCTTTGCCAGGTGATGCATTCACCAAGCTCAGTCTTCGAGCTCTGGCAGAGAGGTGGATCAGCCTGAGCTCAGCTTGGAGCTCTGTCAGGTGATGCAACCACCGAGCTCAGTTTCGAGCTCTGCCAGGTGATGCAATCACCAAGCTCAGTCTTCGAGCTCTGCCAGGTGATGCAACCATCGAGCTCAGTCTTCGAGCTCTGGCAGAGAGAAGCAATCGGCAGAGCTCAGTCTTCGAGCTCTGCCAGGCGGTGCCACCTCTCCAGTCGAGAGGTGCAACCGCCTGATCCCAGAATTCTGGGATTTGATCGATTTGATCGTTTTGAGCTCGAATTTTGAATTGGGTTGGGGCCTATAAATACCCCACCCATTCAGCACTGAAAAGACACAGACCAATACCGAAATCTTGATCTTTTCTGTGATTCTAAGAGCTCAAAAGTGTTGTAAAGCCTTTAAGTCTCCTCCTTCTATTCTTCAAGTTTTCAATTGTAAAGTGAGGAGAGAAAGGTCTGTAAAGGTTGTCTCCTAAGCCTGTCAAAAGGAGAAGAAATTGTAAGAGGGAAGTTTGGCCTTCGCCCATTGAAGGAAGGCACCTAGTTGACGTCGGCAACCTCATCGGTGGAGGAAGCCAAAAGTGGAGTAGGTCAAGGCTGACCGAACCACTCTAAATCTCTGGTTTGCGTTTAATTTCGAGTACTTTATCATTACTGCAAACCTCCCTCATCACTACTGCTCTCTGCGCTTTCACGAACAAGTTCTAAGAGCTGTTCTTCCAAATCTGCATTCAGACGTAACTTCATATTTTCATACATCACAGCTTACGTTTACGTTTGATTCTGCAGAACTGTTTTCCGCGCTTTTACGAACGAGCTTCCTTGCAGTTTACGCTTACATTTTAATCCTATTAATAACTGCAATCTGTCCTCTACGATTTTAAGAACGAGTTTCAACATTTAGACGTAAAACTGCATTCAGACGTAAATCGGTTTTCCTCGCTCAATCATCAGATTTCAGTTCACGTTTACGTCTTGATTTCAACTGCATACTGCCTTCTGTGAGTATACAAACGAGTTTCAAAGTTTAGACGTAAATCTGCGTCTAGACGTAAAACTGCGTTTAGACGTAAATCTGCGTTTAGACGTAAAACTGCGTTTGGACGTAAATCTACGTTTAGACGTAAAACTGCGTTTAGACGTAAAACTACGTTTAGACGTAAAACTGCGTTTAGACGTAAATCTGCGTTTAGACGTAAACCTGCATTTAGACGTAAATCTGAGTTTAAACGCAAAACTGCGCTTAGACGCAAAACTGCGCTTAAACGCAATCTGCACTTAGACGCAAACTGCACTTAGATACAAACTGAGAATTTGCTTTTGCATCACAATAGTTTTTGAACGAACGCAGCTTTTGGTTTTTAAATTATTATAAGATTTCCGCTGCACTAATTCACCCCCCCCCTCTTAGTGCTCTCGATCCTAACACATATATCAAGTAGTTTCATCATCAAAATACGAGATTCAACAATCTCCCCCTTTTTTATGGTGACAACCACTCGATGACGGAGTTAAACTTAACTCCCGGAGTTTAAACAAACTCCCCCTATCAATATGCCATATTGATATAACCTTGAATTCAAACTGAATTCAAGTCATTGCAATATTCATCATGAATACTTGCAACACGTCAACATGAACATATGCATAAACTTATGCATCACATGTCATGTCATCAACATACTTTCATCAACATACTTCTCCCCCTTTGTCATCAACAAAAAGGAGAAGTATCACAATCAATCGTTTGTGATATAGATTAAACTCATTGCATGAAAAACATAGTATCAAGTTTTATCATCATGCAATCTTGGAGCTAGAAGATTTAGCAAGTGTTACATCATGCTTAGAACATTCATGCTATCAAGTTTTAGATATGCAAGTTTTATAGCATATAAGATAGCACTTTTGGTAATATTCAAGATAGCAAGTTCTACATCTTGCAAGCTAGCAAATTAGAGATGTTCAAGAAGGCAACTCTTGCTTCTTGAAAATTTTGCTCACTTTGCTAGATGCGCAAGTTAGCATTTTTGCCTCTTGAGATAGGCAAGATAGCACATTTGCTTCTTTTGAGATGGCAACTTTTTTGCTTCTCTTTAGACCAACAAGCTAGCAATTTTTATGATATACAAGTTTCACAATATATAAGCTAGCAAAAATTTTGAAAGCAAATGCAAGATAACTTTCTTGTGTAAGCTCATGATTCTTGCTTCCTATTGCAATGTGCAAATTGCAAGTTTTGCTTCTTGAGATATTCAAGATAGAGATGTTCAAGAAGACAATTTTTCTTCTTGAAATAAGCAAGTTAGTAATCTTTGCTACTTAAGATAGGCAAACTAGCAATCAAGTTTTTGCATCTTCTTGACTTGTACAAGCTAGCTATCTCCCCCTTTGTCATTGTAAAAAAGAAAGAGAGAATACAGTTTTGTAGTTCTTTTTTCCTTTTACAATGATTTCAAAATCATGACAAAGGATGAATAATCAAGTTATGAAAGTCAAGACAATTTTTCATCATGAATATTTTATCATTACATGCATCATTATCATAAGTTGAAGTATTACATGCATAATATCATATCACCATTCATAATTACATTAATGTTTCAATATAACAATTTCTTCTCAAAATGTATAACTTGGCACTCATAGCATTTTAAATCATGATTTACATCATATGCAATACATCACATCATAATTAGAAAGCACAAGTATTGCATGCATAATTGCACATCATAAATGTTTCATATCATGATGGTATCAATTTTGTCAAATTATATCCTAACATGTATGATCAAAACTTCTCCCCATTTTATCATTGAAAATAAGAAGAAAGTAGGGGGAAGAGCATAAATGTGTTAAATATTTCAATCATTTCAAGGCATTTACATCATAGATTAAGTCATGATTCGTGATTCATCATAAAGCAAGTTAGTTTTCAATCATCATATAAGGCATTTAAGAAATTTTTAAAACATAGGAGACTGATTAATTTAAGCATACAATGTTTTAATCCAATTCAAGTCATGAATATCAATGCTTTCATATTGTGAGTATCAATTCATGAATACCACAAGATATTATTTGTGACTTCAATTTTGCAAGATCAAGATTATGATTTAGATAAAACTTATTCAAATCAAATCATTAACTTGAAATTCATAATCAAGTCATTAAAATTAATTTCGAGATTCACAAAATATCATGAAATCATTAATCTCGATCAGATGGGAAAAACATTTTTTAGGAGATTCTTTTTCATCTAAGCATGCCTTAGTCTTTATATGCCAAATTAAGATAAGCATGAAAGTTCAAGACATAAGGCAAAAAAATCTTGTATTATGAAATATATGATATCAAGGCTCATGATTCATTCGAAAAGATATAGTACAAAGAGCAACTTGAAACATTCTTATCAAGATCACATTTTAAAATATTCCAAGTTTCAAGATATCAATATGACACTTCATTGAATTGCATTTCATTTGAAGAACTCATTTTTGATAAATGTAGGGAGCATAATGAACGATCTTGATTTATAAATTCTTTTTCTGCACATGAATCATAAGAGATATGAATGTGAAACAAATCTTTGCAAGCAAAAACACTATCATTCATATTTCAAGATGGAATTTATAAGCAGGAATCATTTCATCAAATCCATTTTAGAAAAATATTTTTCATAAGTGTATGAGAAAATCTGATTGTTAGGATACCAATTGTTAAGTGAATCCGAAAATGAAATTAACACTTTCATATATTCAGACATGATTTTTGCTATAGATCTTGAAATTAAATCAAGAAGATCAAACAAGCTCATGATCATGGATAACTTAAAATCTCATGCATAAAATTGTTAATAACCATTTAATATTACATCTTTATGCATTACTTTAAATCAAACGTGATTTCATTCAACAATGTTAATCAAATATGATACACATTATTACTTCTTAACCATGATCAAAATCATTTTGTTTGTTTATCATAAAATATGCAATATTATCATTTTCGAAATTATCAGCATGATCATAATTTTTGTATTTTTATTTTTGAAACATGTAATTTTCAAGAAAATTAATTCTAAACTAAAAAAGAAAATATATCATGAAAGCATCAATTAATTTCAAAATAAACCAAAGGCATTTTAATTACCTCAATGTCGTAGGCTGGTAAGGCGTAGTTTGCCGTCTTACTTTTGTTGACTTTCTCGTCTTCAGAGGAGCTCGATTCATTCCAATTTTTGTTCTTCTTCTTGCATTTAAAGTAAGTAGTTCCATTCTTTTTGTTTTTTAATTTTTGTTTCATTTGTAGTTTAAGTTCACCATCACTTGAGCTTATGCTCGAGTGGTCTTCAAATGTTCTATGTCCCAAATCCTTCCTGTTCTTTGGAAGGTTGTTTTGTTTATCATTGTCCTCATCACTTGAGTCATCGCTCAAGTGGCATTCATTTGTCCGGAGTTCCAAATCCTTCCTGTTCTTTGGAAGGTGATTGTGTTCAACATGTTCATCATGTGCATTGTGCACCATTTCATATATCATCAATGAACCAATTAGTTCTTCAAGTGGTAAGTTGTTTAGATTTTTAGCTTTTGTATTGCAGTTACTTTTGAATCCAACTTTTTAGAAAGAGAACGCAAAATTTTGTTTACGAGTACAAAATCTGAAAAATATTTTCCAAGAGCTCTTAAACTATTGACGACATCCGTAAAACGGGTGTACATGTCGCCTATAGTCTCGCTTGGTTGCATTTGAAAAAGCTCGAAATCATGCAATAAAAAGTTAACTTTCGAGTCTTTGACTCTACTAGTTCCCTCGTGCGTGATTTCAAGTGTTCGCCAAATGTCAAAAGCCGTTTCGCACGTGGAAATCCGATTGAACTCATTTTTGTCTAAAGCGCAAAATAAGGCATTCATAGCCTTTGCGTTTAAAGAAAAATACTTCTTTTCCAAATCCGACCATTCGTTCATCGGTTTAGAGGGAAGTTGAAAACTGTTTTCAATGATATTCTATAAATCTAAATTCGTAGAAATCAAGAAAACTCTCATTCGAGTTTTCCAATAAGTGTAGTCCAATCCGTTAAACAACGGTGGACGAAAGACCGAAAAGCCCTCTTGAAAGCCATGAAGAGCCATTTCTCTCGGGTGTAAATCCGAAATGAGAAAGACCGGGCTTTGATACCAATTGTTAGGATCGAGAGCACTAAGAGGGGGGGGGGGGGTGAATTAGTGCAGCGGAAATCTTTCAGCGATTAAAAACGAAAGCTGCGTTTGTTCAATAAAAGCGATTTCGATGTAAAAGCCGATCTTAAGATTAAGCGCAGTTTACGCAATTTGCGTCTAAACGCAGTTTGCATCTAAACTCAGTTTGCGTCTAAACGCAGTTTTACGTCTAAACTCAGTTTACGTCTAAACGCAGTTTGCGTCTAAACATAGTTTGCGCCTAAACGCAGTTTGCGTCTAAACTCAGTTTACGTCTAAACACAGTTTTACGTCTAAACGTAGTTTTATGTCTAAACACAATTTGCGCAGTTTTAGAAAGATCTGAACTTAGAAACTCATTCGTAAAAGCACAAAAGACAGTTTGCAGTTATAAATGGAATTAGAACGTAAACGTAAACTACAATGTAAAGCTTGTACGAAAACATCGATTTACGTCTAAATGCAGATTCGGAAAGATCAGAACTTAGAGACTTGTTCGTAAAAGCGCAGAAGGCAGTTTGCAGTTATAAATGGAATCAGAACGTAAACGTAAACTGCAATGTAAAGTTTGTACGAAAACACCGATTTACGTCTGAATGCAGATTCGGAAAGATCAGAACTTAGAGACTTGTTCGTAAAAGCGCAGAGGGCAGTAGCTATGTAGGAGGTTTGCAGTAATGATAAAGTGCTCAAAGTAAAAGCAAACCATAGATTTAGAGTGGTTCGGTTAGTCTTGACCTACTCCACTTTTGGCTTCCTCCACCGACGAGGTCACCGACGTCAACTAGAGGCCTTCCTTTAATTGGCGAAGGCCAACTGCCCTTTTACAGTTTCACTCCTTTTGACGGGATCAGGAGACAACCCTTACAGAACCTTTCTCTCCTCTCTTTACAACTCAAGACTTTGAAGAACAGAAGAAGGAGAACTTAAAGGCTTTTCAACAATTTTGAGCTCAAGAATCACAGAGAAGATCAAGATTTCGGTGTAGGTCTCTTGCTCTTTCTGTGCTAAATGGGTGGGGTATTTATAGGCCCCAACCCAGTTCAAATTTGGAGCTCAAAACGATCAAATCCCGGAATTCCGGGATCAGGCGGTTGCACCTCCTGACTGGAGAGGTTGCACCGCCTGGCAGAGCTCGGAGACTGAGCCCAGGCGGTTGCACCTCTTTGTCAGGGGCGGTTGCACCGTCTGAGTCTAGCTTAGAGATTGAGCCCCAGGCGGTGCCACCTCCTGACTGAGGCGGTTGCACCTCTCTTGCCATAGCTCGAAGACCGAGCTCAGGCGGTGCTACCTCTGTCAGGAGAGGTTGCACCGCCCAGTCTCGCTCGGAGACTGAGCCCAAGCGGTGCCACCTCTTGCCTGGGGCGGTTGCACCACCCAGCTTCGCTGGGAGATCCTCTCCTGGGCGGTGCCACCTCCAACCCTAGCGGTGCCACCGCTTTCACTATTTCAGCTCACTTGGTTTGGCTCCAAACTTGGCCCAAACCAGCCTGAACTTGAGCCTAATTGGCCCCTACTTGGGTTATAGGATTAACACCTAATCCTAACCCTAATTAACGTGCTAACTATGAATTTAAAGACATTTTCTAAGCTATTACAAAGTCCGCAAGTCAAGACTTCTTCTGGCGAGCTTCCGGCAAACTTCCGGCGGTCTTCCGATGAACTCTCGGAAACCATTCTGCGGAGTCCCGGCAACCTCCTAGACTTCATGATTTGATCTTAGCGAGTTCCAATGAGCTTCTTTGGCAAGCTCCGATCTTTCTCGGCGAGCTCCAGTAGCATTCCCGACGAACCTTCGGACTTCCGTCGAACTCTCGAACTCGCAACAAATCCTTCGCGCTTGACTCTGACACTTTGTTTCGCTTGATGTCTTCATCGTTATCATAGTTAATCCTGCACAATTAAAACAAAACTACGATCGAGACAATTAATCCTAAGCAATTTAACCAAGTTGTCCGGCATGTCATTGGTCCCTCGACGCTTCGCCCGATTCTTCGGCGCATCGTCCTCTCCTGCAGCCTATTGCCCAATCAGCCAGTTGACTCCGCAACTCCGATATTCTTGGCACAATACTCGCTCTTCTTGGCCCGATGCCCGAGTCGACGACCCGAAGCCTTCTGTCGATACGTTGACCGATCCACCGGCCTGACGTCCAATCTTCTGACTTGTTCCTTCGGCACAACATGATTTTCCCGCTTTAATTGTCTCATCCTGATCGAAGCATCCTGCGTCACTCAAAACGTAGATTAAATCATAAACATATATCAAGTAGTTTCATCATCAAAATATGAGATTCAACACTTAGGCGGTTGCACCGCTGTTAGAGGCGGTTGTACCGCCCAGTCTCGCTCGGAGACTGAGCCCTAGCGGTGCCACTGCCGTCCCAGGTGGTGCCACCTCTGGCTGGTGATCTGTGTCCGAATGGTTTTATCCATTCGGCCCAATTTGATTCTTTCAAGGGCCTAATTGCCCCTAGATTAAGTTAATGGGATCACCTCCCAATTCTAACTTAATCAGTGTGCTAACTACGACAATTCTTCGAGACTCTTACTATAGCTTGCTCCGGTGCATCAATCGCTTCTTCCGGTGAGCTTCCGGCGAACTTCCGGCGAACATCCGACGGACCTCTGATGATGCTCCTGCGAGCTTCTGGCAAACTCCTGGACTTTCGACGATCCTCTTGGCGAGTTCCGACGAGCTTCTTTTGGCAAGCTCCTGGACTTCTCGGATTTGTTCTCGCAGAACCTTTGACGACTGTCCGGACTTCCGTCAAGCTCTCGAACTCCCAACGTGATTATTGTCCTGACTCCGAGGGAACTCCTGCTGCATGTCTTACTTTCATCGTAGTTAATCCTGTACACTTATCTCAACATATGGATTAGATAACAAATGACAATTGATGTCATTATCAAAATCCGAGATTCAACAGTTTGGGCTGTGTTGGGCTAAGTGGAAGGCTTAAACAGTGACCCAATAGGTGGAATCATCGTGACACAGTCTTCCAAACTATGTCAGATGGTAGTGCTGTCGGTCGGGAGGTGGTACTACTGAGACATAGTCTCTGAGACAGTCTTTGAGAGACTGTCAAGCTGTAGTACCGCTTAGTGGTAGGGTGTAAGGCGGTAGTACCACCAGTACCCGGAGGATCCGGGATGAGACATTTTTAGACTTAAAGTTTGAATCCACTTGAGGCCTATGAATACCCCTCTCATCCTTGGTTAACATACACAGAGAACTTAAAAGTGAGAAAATAATGTAGAAATCACTTGAGAGATCTCCTCCTCTAGCTTAAACTTAGAATTCTATTTAGAGAGGAGTGTGTGCTTGTAAAAGGTTGTCTCCTAAACCTGTGAAAAGGAGAAGAGGGGTGTAAAATGGTAGTTGGTCTTCACCCATTGAAGGAAGACCGTTCGTGGATGACGATGGCCTCGACAGAAGAGGAATCGATGAAGTGTATGTAGGTCACGACGATCGAACCACTATAAAATTCTGGTTTGCATTTCTTTTGAGCAATTTACTTTAAAATACAAACTGCCTTCTCTGCTCTACTTTCTCATTACACTCTTCTATACGTTTTCAAAATTTAGCATTTCCAATATCGATTTTTATCCAACGTAAGAAAATTTTAGAACCAACGTAATTTTATTCGTTGTATTAATGCATCCCCCCTCCCTCTTAATGCCGAGTCGTTCCTAACATTATTAAATTTCAAAAAGTGTATCAATCAACTTTTAATGATATCTTTTTTCATATTAGGTGATTTATGGATTGAAAAAGCCTTTAGATCTCTTTGGAACTATTCTTTCTCTCACGAAGCAAGTTATTTCATTATTATAAGGTCATCCAAGTAATTAAAGAATAAATAAAATTTTAAAAATTAAATAATAAAACATCAAAAAGGTTTCCTAGAGATGTTTTTACTTGATTGGATTCAACATATGAATTATTTAATGAACGTTTTAAATCTAAAAAATCATTATGTACTTTTATTATAAATAATGTAAGACAAGCAAGTTTATACCATCAACATTAAAATATTTGTCAAAAGTTTCAGAAATTTTGGAAGTTTTAATCGTGCTACTTATATGTTATCTTGTTTTTATTATCCGACTACTTATGTTATTTTAGTTGTATGCATAAATATTGTTGGAGAACAATATGAACATGGTAATGAATTAAGCAAAACTATTATGACAAGGAAAATTAAATGGACTATTTTCTAGAGATTCCACTTTACCTGGTTACTTTTGTTTTTGATCCCCATTGTATAATTGATGGTTTGAATGATTATTTAAATACTTATTATGAAAGTTTAAGATTAAATATTGATATTAGTAAAAAATGACAAAAATAAAAAAAAGATCATTTAACTTATATAGCCAATATAATGTAAACTATACAAAACAAATTACCTCCCAATCTTTGAAATACATGGATTAAGTTAAAGAAAAGTAGAATTAACAAAAGAAAATTTATTATTATGAAGATTAAAAAAAAACCAAGGAGATTCTTAAGGTCAAATTCCGAATTTAAAATCTATTTAATCACTTCTTTTGAGTTTAGTAACATTACTATTGAATGTCAGATTTTGATGATGAAATCGATTGATGAATTAATGATCTAATCCATGTATTGAGAAAAGTGATGGAGGACAAACTACGATTGTGAGGAAGGCCAAATGATTAAAGAAGAATTTGTTAGGACTATAGCTAGGAGAGTCATAATTGAGTTTCATTGAAAAAGATATTTATATAAAACCTACGTAGCCGACCCTATTAAAGAAGTGAAAAGGTCGGCTAAGGTTTGGATTAGTTTGAAGGTTGCTTCTTAGAGAAGTATTATGAGTTGGTTAGAAGTAGAAGTTTTGAGTAAAAGTCATATTAGGAGTTGGCTAGAAGTAGGATTCTTGAGTAGGAATCCTATTAGGAGTTAAGGTTTTGAAGCACTATAAATAGTCATGTATTCATCATCTTTTGACAAGGAATAGATGAATCTTTTTAGCAGCCTTTGAGTAGCAACCTGGAGGAAGGAACCCCTATATAGTTCTAAGGAGGCCGATCCCCTAAAGAGATTAACCCTAAGCTTAGAATCCATAAGGGTTCTAACACTTGGTATCAGAGTAGCATTCTTAGCGTCTCGCTACCCTTACATAGCCATCTATTAGCCCTCCATAGCTACCTAAAGTAATTCCCACAATTACTTAAAAGATCGTCGTCGAATTCCACCATCATCCCCACTACCACGGATCATTCTTTGATCTCCTCATGAATTATAACAGGTTCTGGTTTCCTACCTTACTGCTACTGCAATTTAGTTATCCTTATTCAAAAAAAAAAAAAAAATTATATATTGTTGCATAAACTTTTTATCATAAAGTTTTTATCTCTACGATGAAAGATGTACTATAGAATTCCAACCGCATAGCACAGTTTGTTTGATTTTGCTACTGTATTTTTTCTGTCCAAATCTCTACAAAATTTTTAAGACACCTTTGACACTTCCTAATAGCATATTTCCCTTTAGTTTCATAAAAAACTTGTCAATATAAACCACTAACCTTTTACGTCCAAACTACTACACTTTAGATGTAAAAACTTGTTGCAATACCTTTCCATGATCCTCAATTTTTTCGAACCTTCCACCATCCAATGCCATTAACCCATCAACAAAAAAAAAGATAGGGATATCTCTGATCTACAAGCATATACTATGGCTTCTCAAGATCCAATTGATGCCAAATTTGAAGCATTGGAATCTTGGATTGAATCGCGCTTGGAGGACAAATTGCATGCTTTGTTTGCAGAATTCAGAATTGGACAACCGCTGAGTCCAACCAAATTTCAATGATGAGAGAGTTCAAAGAGACCTCCAGAGAAGGAGGGACAACCCTTGGACATGCTTTAGCCACGCATAAGGGTGGACTTCCCACAATGGGAAGAAGGAGACCTGGTGGGATGGAGTTCGCCCGCTGAATGTTACTTTCAGTACTACCGAATAGCGGATGATGCTATGGTGGAAATTGCTATCCTCCACCTTGAAGGAGATACTATTCAATGGTATAATTGGCTAGAATACAATCATTGGGCTCCGACATAGAATCAATTTAAGAACACACTGTTGAATCATTTCAGACCTATGAAGTATGAAAATATCGATGGCCAACTTATAAAAATTCGATAATCCTCTACGATTTAAGAGTACCAAACCAGGTTTGAGAAGCTATCTTACCTTGCTCATGATTAGACTGACCATCAATTGTTAGGAATATTCATTGAAGGACTCAAGCTAGAGATAAAAGGGGAGGTTAAGGCATGGCAGCTCCGTACCGTGACAGTTGTGATTTCTTTCACCCGAATACAAAAAGAACAGCTCAACCAAGATGCACGGAGGATGAGAACCTCTCCTAGGCCCATGACATATAAACCTCATTCTACTCCCAGCCATCCTTCGCTATAAAAAAAATTGATAAGAGAAGAACTACGTGATCGATCAGCAAAGGGTCTTTGTTGGCATTGCGACGAGCCATGGAACCATGATCATTGCTGCAAAAGGGGCCACCTCCTGCTAATTGAAGCTCTTGAAGACATGAAGGAGGAGGTCTAGGAGTATGAGGAAGAGGTCATGGATGAGGAACAATAGTCGGTTGATATTACGATGCATGCCCTTGTCGGTTATACGAACCCGCAAACAATGAAAGTGGGAAGACTTCTAAAGCAACAACCTATCACAGTTCTTATTGACATTGAGAGCACTAATAATTTTATGAACAGTAAGGTTGCTGTCTAGATTGTTGAATCTCGGATTTTGATGATGAAGTCAATTGTCATTTGTTATCTAATCTATGTGTTGAGATAAGTGTGCAGGATTAACTACGATGAGAGTAAGACAAGCAGCAGGAGTTGCGCCGGAGTCAAGATCATGATCACGTTGGGAGTTCGAGAGTTCGACGGAAGTTCGGACGGTCGTCGGAGGTTCAGAGAGAACAGATCCGAGAAGTCCAGAAGCTTGCCAAGCGAAGCTCGTCGGAACTCGCCAAGTGGATCGTCGCAAAGTCCAGGAGTATGCCGGATGTCCGCAGAAGGATCACCGAAGGTTATCGGTTGATCGACGGAAGTTGGCCGGAAACTCGCCGGAAGAAGCGATTGACGCATCGGAGCAAAGCTGCAGAAGTTGTCTTAGAGATAATCGTAGTTAGCACGATGATTAAGCATGAAAATGGGAGGTGATCCCATTAGCTTAATCTTGGGGCAATTGGGCCCCTGAAAAGATTCAAAGTGGGTCGAATGGAGTGAACCATTCGGACCCTGATTGCACCAGGAGGTGCAACCGCCCCAGCCAGGAGGTGCAACCGCCTGGGCTGTGGGGTTGAGAGGTGCAACCGCCCCAGCCAGGAGGTGCAACCGCCTGGGCTGTGGGGTTGAGAGGTGCAACCGCCCCAGCCAGGAGGTGCAACCGCCAGGGTTGCAAGGCTGGGAGGTGCAACCGCCCCAGCCAGGAGGTGCAACCGCCAGGGTTGCAAGGCTGGGAGGTGCAACCGCTCCAGCCAAGAGGTTGCACCGCCAGAGCTCAAGTTCCGAGCTCTGCCAGGCGATGCAACCACCGAGCTCAGTCTTCGAGCTCTGGCAGAGTGGTGCATCAGCCTGTGCTCAGTCTCGAGCTTTGCCAGGTGATGCATTCACCAAGCTCAGTCTTCGAGCTCTGGCAGAATGGTGCATCAGCTTGAGCTCAGTTTGGAGCTCTGCCAAGTGATGCAACCACCAAGCTCAGATTTCGAGCTCTGCCAGGTGATGCAACCACCAAGCTCAGTCTTCGAGCTCTGCCAGGTGATGCAACCATCGAGCTCAGTCTTCGAGCTCTGGCAGAGAGAAGCAATCGGCAGAGCTCAGTCTTCGAGCTCTGCCAGGCGGTGCCACCTCTCCAGTCGAGAGGTGCAACCGCCTGATCCCAGAATTCTGGGATTTGATCGATTTGATCGTTTTGAGCTCGAATTTTGAATTGGGTTGGGGCCTATAAATACCCCACCCATTCAGCACTGAAAAGAGAACAAACCTATACCAAAATCGTGATCTTTTCTGTGATTCTAAAGAGCTCAAAAGTGTTGTAAAGCCTTTAAGTCTCCTCCTTCTGTTCTTCAAGTTTTTAATTGTAAAGTGAGGAGAGAAAGGTCTGTAAAGGTTGTCTCCTAAGCCTGTCAAAAGGAGAGAAATTGTAAGAGGGAAGTTTGGCCTTCGCCCATTGAAGGAAGGCACCTAGTTGACGTCGGCAACCTCATCGGTGGAGGAAGCCAAAAGTGGAGTAGGTCAAGGCTGACCGAACCACTCTAAATCTCTGGTTTGTGTTTAATTTCGAGCACTTTATCATTACTGCAAACCTCCCTCATCACTACTGCTCTCTGCGCTTTCACGAACAAGTTCTAAGAGCTGTTCTTCCAAATCTGCATTCAGACGTAACTTCGTATTTTCATACATTACAGCTTACGTTTACGTTTGATTCTGCAGAACTGTTTTCCGCGCTTTTACGAACGAGCTTCCTTGCAGTTTACGCTTACATTTTAATCCTATTAATAACTGCAATCTGTCCTCTACGATTTTACGAACGAGTTTCAACATTTAGACGTAAAACTGCATTCAGACGTAAATCGGCTTTCCTCGCTCAATCATCAGATTTCAGTTCACGTTTACGTCTTGATTTCAACTGCATACTGCCTTCTGTGAGTATACAAACGAGTTTCAAAGTTTAGACGTAAATCTGCGTCTAGACGTAAAACTGCGTTTAGACGTAAATCTGCGTTTAGACGTAAAACTGCGTTTGGACGTAAATCTGCGTTTAGACGTAAAACTGCGTTTAGACGTAAAACTGCGTTTAGACGTAAAACTGCGTTTAGACGTAAAACTGCGTTTAGACGTAAATCTGCATTTAGACGTAAATCTGCATTTAGACGTAAATCTGAGTTTAGACGCAAAACTGCGCTTAGACGCAAAACTGCGCTTAGACGCAAAACTGCGCTTAAACGCAATCTGCACTTAGACGCAAACTGCACTTAGATACAAACTGAGAATTTGCTTTTGCATCACAATAGTTTTTGAACGAACGCAGCTTTTGGTTTTTAAATTATTATAAGATATCCGCTGCACTAATTCACCCCCCCCCCTCTTAGTGCTCTCGATCCTAACATAGATGGCCTTACCTATTGAGAATTGTAGCAGCTTTGATGTTAAGGTCACCGACGGACGGATTTTGAAGTGTGGTCATAGGTGCCCGTGGGTGAAACTATTGCTGTAGGACTAAGAGATAATTGTATATTTCTTCCTCCTCCCACTTGATGATTATGAGTCCATGCTCAGCATCGAATGGCTGACAATATTAGGTGATATTTCCTGGAACTTTGTGAAACTAATTATGAAATTTTACAGTAAGGGGAAACAGGTGATACTACATGAGAAACATGGGGGCGATGTAACGACGATTTGCACACAATAAATGGAGAAGGTTTTGCACAAAGCATGCATCAACTTTTTGGTACAACTTAAGCAGCAAACTAAGGGAGAGCCAATAGAATTTGAAGACCTAAACCTACTTCCTTTGCTTGCTAAATTTTCAGATATATTTAATGAACCATGCAACCTACCTCATACTTGTCAGCATGATCATTATATATCGATTCTTCTAAGCAAGCCTATAGCAAATACTCGGCAATATCGATATCCATATCTCCAGAAGGATGAAATAGAAAGGATTATAAAATAGATGCTCGAAAAGGAGTTATTTGGCTAAGTTGCAACCCCTACTCTTTACAAGTGCTCCTCGTATGAAAGGACGGAACATGGCGAATGTGCGTTGATTATGTTGAATCTTATATTTTGATGATGAAACTACTTGATATGTGTTTATGAGTTAATCTGCATTTTGAGTGACGTAGGATGCTTCGATCAGGATGAGACAATTAAAGCAGGAAAAATCATGTTGGGTTGGAGGAACATGTCAGAAGATTGGACATCGGGCCAGTGGATCGGTCGACGTATCGATAGAAGGCTTCAGGCCATGGATTCGAGCATCAGGCTAAGAAGAGCGGATATTGTGCCAAGGAGATCGGAGTTGCGGAGTCGACTGGCCGATTGGGCAACAAGCTGCAAGAGAGGACGATGCGTCGAAGAATTGGACGAAGCGTCGAAAGACCAATGACGTGCTGGACAACTTGATTAATGCTTAGTATTAATTGTCTAGATCGAAGTTTGTTTTACATATGCAGGATTAACTACGATGAAAGTAAGACATGCAGTAGGAGTTGCACCAGAGTCAAAACTATGATCACATTGGAGATTCGAGAGTTCAACGGAAGTCTAGACTATCGTCAAAGGTTCTGCGGGAACAAATCCGAGAAGTCCAGGAGCTTGCCAAAGAAGCTCATCGGAACTCACCAAGTGGATAGTCGCAAGTCCAGGAGTTTGCCAGAAGTCCGCAGGAGCATCGCCGAAGGTTCGACGAATGTTAGCCGGAAGCTTGCCGAAAGAAGCGATTAACATACCGGAGCAAGTTGCAGTGAATGTCTTAAGATATATCATAGTTAGCATATTGATTAAGTTAGAAATGGGAGGTGATCCCATTAACTTAATCTTGGGGCAATTGGAACCTTGACAGACCCAGATTGGGCCGAATGGATCAGCCCATTCGGACCCAGATTTCTTGGCCTGCGGTGGCAATGCTTGGGTAGGCGATGGCACCGCCTAAGAGTTGATACTCCCAGGAAAGCTGGGTAGTGGAACCGCCCCTAACAGGAGGTGGCACCACTTAGGAGGAGCTTAGTCTCCGAGCTCTACCAAACGGTGGAACCGCCCCTGTTAGGCGGTGCTATCGCCTAGGAGCTCGGTCTTCGAGCTCTGCCAAGCGGTGGAACTACCCTTGTCAGGCGGTGGCACTGCCCAGGAGCTCAGTCTCCGAGCTCTGCTGAGCGGTGGAACCACCCCTGTCAGGCGGTGGCACCGCTTAGAGGCTCAATCTTCAAGCTCTGCCAGGCGATACAACCGCCCCAATCAAGCGGTGGAATCGCCAGATCCCGGAATTCCAGGAAATGACAGTTTTGAGCTCAGAATTCAAATTGGATTGGGGCCTATAAATACTCCACCCTTACAGCAATGAAAGGGCACCAAAAAAAAAATCAAAAAACACCGAAAATCCAATCTTACTCTGTGATTTTAGAGCTCAAAAGTGTTGTAAAGGCCAAAAGTTCTCCTCCCTCTTTTCTACCAAGTTTTGATCATTCAAGAGAGGAGTGAAAATTCTGTAAGGGTTGTCTCCTATGCCCATCAAAAGGAGTGAAACTATAAAAGGGTGGTTGGCCTTCGCCTATTGAAGGAAAGCCTCTAGTGGATGTCGATGACCTCATCGGAGGAGGAAGCCAAAAGTGGATGTAGGTCAAGATTGATCGAACCACTCTAAATCTCGGTTTGCATTGACATTATGTTCTCTATCTTAACTGCAAACTACCTCCATAGCTTTACTTTAACTGCACTTTGCCTAATCTTAAGCTAAAGTAATTTCCAAATCGGCTTTCATATTGAAATCGCTTTTATCGTACGAACATCATATTTCTGTTTGCACTTACATTCTGTTCTCTATCTTAACTGCAAACTGCCTCCATATCTTTACTTTAACTGTATCTCGCTTAATCTTAAGTTAAAGTAATTTCCAAATCAGCTTTCTTACCGAAATCGTCTTTATCGTACGAACGTAGTTTTAAATCATCGAAAGTTTTTCTATTAGGACTCTAGCTAGGAGAGTCCTAATTGAGAGGGACATTTTGTTAGGGCTCTAGCTAGGAGAGTCCTAATTGAGAGGGACACTCTGTTAGGACTCTAACTAGGAGAGTCCTAATTGAGAGGGACATTCTGTTATGAGATTTTTTCTTAGAGAAGAATTAGGAGTTGTAAGGGAATAGGAGTCTTGAGTAGGAGTCATATTAGGATTTGGTTAGAAGTAAGAGTCTTAAGTAGGAGTCCTATTCGGAGTTAGGGTTTAGAAGCCCTATAAATAGCCATGTATTCCTTCTCTTTTGTTAAGCAATAGTTGAATCTTTTTTGCAGCCTTTGAGCAGCAACTTGGAGGGAGGAACCCCTATAGAGTTCCAAGGAGGCCGATCCCCTAAAGAGATCAACCCCAAGTTTAGAATCTGCAAGGGTTCTAACACCTGGTATCAGAGCAGCATTCTTGGCATCTCGCTACCCTTCCATAGCCATCCATCAACCCTCCACAACCATCCAAAGCAATTCCCACAATTGCTTAAAAGATCATCACCAAATTCCGCCATCATCTCCACCACCGCAGATCATCCTTTGATTTACCCGTGAATTGCAACAGGTTCTGGTTTCCTACCTTACTATTGCTGCAATTTATTTATCCCTATCCGAAAATCCAAAAAAAAAAAAAATTTGTTCCTATATTGCTGCAAATTTTCATCGTAAGTTGTTGAAATTTTTCGACGAGAATTCTGCTATCGCAACTTACACCAATTTTCTTGCTGTTACTACCGAAATTTTTTTTGATGGACATCCTTGCTGTCATATAAACTAAGATATTGCTGTCAACTCTCTCCTCAAATCTTTCAAATTTTTTGTGGAGATTTCGTCAAGAAACCACTATTTCTTCGACGATAATTCTGCTCTTATAAGACAATACAATTCTGCAGCAAACTTTCACTGATTTCTATCAAACCTATACATGCCTTTAACCCGTCAACAAAAGAGAGATCTTAACATCACAGATTTGGAGTCATATACCATAGTATCTGAGGAGGCAATCAATACTAAATTTGAAGCCTTTGAGGTACAAATGGAGGATAAGATTCGGACTCTCTTTACCGAATTCAGTTTGGGCCGACCACCAAGCCCGAAGAAATTGCATCAAGGAGAGAGCTCTAACCAATCACATCATGCCCAAAGAGATGACTTCCAAGAGAGGGGAGGTTCTATGACCGACCCCAACTATTCGCGCATGAGAGTGGACTTCCCTAGATGGGAAGAAGGAGACCCAATTGGTTGGATCTCGCTTACGGAGCGATATTTTCGGTACCATAAAACTGCGGATGCATCCATGGTGGAAATTATAGCTATACATCTTGAAGGGGATGCCATACAATGGTTTGACTGGTTTGAATACACTTATGGAGCCCTTTCATGGTGACAATTCACAGAAGGACTACTGATCCGCTTCGGACCAACTTATTATGAGAACATTGACGGACAACTAGCAAAGATCCGACAAACCTTCACCATTCAGGAGTACCAAACCAGGTTTGAAAGATTATCTAATCAAACTCGTGATTGGTCTGAAAAACAACTATTGGGGACCTTTATTGAGGGCTTAAAGCTGGAGATCCGAGGAGAAGTTAAGGCGCGACAACCATACACACTTATGGCAGCCATCTCTTTCGCAAGACTTCAAGAAGATCGATTGAACCATGAAGCCCGGAGGACTAGGATCACTCCACGACCTACAATACTAAAGCCCTTAGCCCCCCCTACTATCAACCGAGTCCCTGCACCGAAAAGGTTAACAAGAGAAGAACTTCGGGAGCGATCTGCGAAGGGGTTGTGTTGGCATTGCGACGAGCCGTGGAGCCACGAGCATCGCTGTAAAAAAGGTAGACTTCTTATGATTGAACCAATAGAAGAAGAGGTTATTGAACATCTAGAAGAGAGCCATGAACATGAAGAAGAAGATATGGAAGAAGAGCCACAGCCGACCGACATTACGGTACACGCACTAGCCGGCTACTCAAATCCGCAAACGATGAAAGTTGGAGGCCTTCTCAAACAATAGCTGATCACTGTTCTCATCGACACGGGTAGCACTAATAACTTCTTGAATAGTAAGGTTGCTGCTCAGATGGCACTGCATATTGAAGGTTGCAGCAAGTTTGATGTAAAGGTTGCCGACGACAGAATCCTAAAGTGCGACCAAAGATGCCCGTAGGTGAAACTATTACTACAAGACCAAAAAATTATCACTGATTTCTTCCTCCTACCAATCGATGACTATGAGGCAGTGCTTGGTAAAGAATGGTTGACTACACTAGGTGATGTCTCTTGGAACTTTTCTAAATTAATTATGAAATTCTACTGTAAGGGCAAACATATCATCCTACGCGGGAAGCGCGGAAGCAACGTTACCACTGTTTCGACCCAACGAATGGAGAAAGTTTTACATAAGGTAAATGGTGCCTTTTTGATGCATCTCTAGCAGCAACCAGAGGGGAAGAAAATAGAATTTGAAGATCAAAATCTTGCCCAATTGCTTACTGAATTTGTCGACATATTTGCTGAACCGCGCGGTCTTCCTCCTTCTTGGCAACATGACCATCGAATTCCAATCCTTCCGGGCAAGCCACCAGCGAACACTTGACCATACCGATATCCTCACCTCCAGAAAGATGAAATTGAAAAGATCGTAAAGGAGATGCTTGAAACAAGGGTGATTCGACCAAGTTGTAGCCCCTATTCCTCACCGGTGCTACTTGTACGCAAGAAGGATGAAACTTGGCGGATATGCATCGACTACCGAGCTTTAAATAGCATCACCGTCAAAGACAAATACCCAATACCAATGGTGGATGAACTTCTTGATGAATTGAAAGGAGCTCGAGTCTTCACGAAGTTGGACCTCCGATCCAATTACCACCAAATTTGGGTATGTGACGATGACATTCAAAAAACTGCATTTCGCACACATGATGGCCATTATGAATTCTTGGTAATGCCTTTTGGACTCACTAATGCTCCTTCAACCTTTCAAAGTCTTATGAATGATATATTTTGGAGCTTTCTTCGTAAATTTGTGCTGGTATTTTTCGATGATATTCTCGTTTACAGCCCTTCTCTTGAGACTCACTTTCAGCATTTATGGATTGTTTTGACGATCCTTCGGGAGAATACTCTTTTTGTTAAGCAACCAAAGTGCAGCTTTCTTTAGCAAAAAGTAGAGTACCTTGGGCATATAATATCAGAAGAAGGAGTGGCGGTAGACCCAACAAAAATTGAGGCAATGCAAGGCTGGCCGAAACCTACAAACGTGAAATTACTGTGGGGGTTCATTGGACTAACGGGCTACTACCGAAAATTTGTTAAGGACTATGGGAAGATCAGTGCATCACTCACTTCTTTACTAAAAAAAGATGTTTTCCAATGGTCGGACAAAGCCTCTGCTGCCTTTGACAAACTTAAAGCAGCCATGACAACGACGCCTGTGCTTGCGCTACTATATTTCAATAGACCCTTCATCATTGAGGCCGACGCATTTGGAGTCGGAATTGGAGCCGTTCTCATGCAAAATGGTTGACCACTCGCATATACTAGCAAGACATTATCTCCCTCCCATCAAAATATGTTAGTATATGAAAAGGAGATGCTTGCCATTGTACACGTAGTAACAAGGTGGAGACCTTACCTGATCGGCCAGCGATTTCAAATTAAAACTGACCATAAAAGCCTCAAGTACTTTTTAGAGCAAAAGATATCATCCCTTGAGCAGCAAAAATGGGTAACCAAACTTCTTGGATTTGATTATGAGATTATTTACAAAAAGGGGAAAGAAAACGTTGTTGCAGATGCATTCTCACGGCTACCTGAACAAGCTAAGGTTTCAGCCATCTCCCTTCCTACCATCGGTCTCCTCGAGGACATTAGGGAAGAATGTAAGAAGGATCCAGAGATCAGCAAGATCATAAAAAAATTGGAAGAGGACCCAAGTGCAATAGCCCACTACACTTGGGATTCGAGGGATTTACGCTACAAAGGTCGCATTGTGCTTATACCTGACTCCCCTTGTATCGCAATCATCTTGCATGAAATGCACTCTATACCATCAGTAGGGCACTCTGGATTCCTAAGAACCTACAAAAGGGTGAAGCAAAATTTTTATTGGAGAGGGATGAAAAAAATTATTGCTGAATATGTGGCACAATGTGATATATGTCAACAGCACAAGGGTGAAACTGTGGCAAATCTAGGGAAGCTACAACCACTACCCATACCAGACTCAGTGTGGACTGACATCTCCATAGACTTTATTGAAGGGCTACCATCTTCCAAAGGTAAAAGCACGATTCTCATGGTGGTTGATCGACTTATGAAATATGCTCATTTTTGTGCTGTGAGAAATCCCTACACTACTGCTAGTATTGCCCAGATTTTCATAGAAAATATTGTTAAACTGCATGGGATGCCAAGGTCCATCGTAAGTGATCGTGACAGGATCTTCACTAGTAAATTTTGGACCGAGTTATTTCAGTTACAAGGCACCAAACTCAAGATGAGCACAACGTATCATCCACAAACTGACGGCCAAACAGAGGTGGTAAATAGGTGCTTAGAGACGTACCTCTGGTGTTTCGCTAGCGACCGACCAAAAGAGTGGGCGAAATGGCTTCCCTGGGCCGAATGGTGGTATAATACTACATATCATTCATCTACAAAATGTGCCCCTTATGAGGCATTGTATGGTCGACCAGCACCTATGATTCCAAAGTATGTAATTGGCTCGGCCAAGGTAGATCAGGTTGACCAAGAATTGATTGATAGGGACAAACTCTTACAACTGTTAAAAGATAATCTCTCTACCGCTCAAGCAAGAATGAAGTAGCAAGCCGACACACGATGAAGTGAAAGAGAATTTTCAGTGGGAGATTGGGTTTATCTTCGCCTACAACCATACAAGCAACTCTCTATCAACACTCGAGCCTCCATGAAGCTATCCCCATGTTTTTATGGGCCCTATCAGATCACAGAACATATTGGAGCCGTGGCATACAGACTTAAATTACCTGAGGATGCCAAAATTCACCCTGTCTTCCACGTATCATGCCTAAAGTCCAAGTTGGGAGAACACGAGTCACCCTAGATCCAACTGCCCAACACAACTGAGGATGGAGTTATTCAAGCCCAACCACAGGCTATCCTTGATCGCAGGATCGTGATGTGTCGCCGACATCCCTCTACTAAAGTACTAGTGCATTGGAATAATCTACCACTTGAAGACGCCACATGGGAACCATATGAAGAGCTGAAGACCCGGTTCCCTGAGTTCATGGAATCTCAGCCTTAAGGACAAGGTTGATTTGAAGAGGGCGGGTCTGTTATGACTCTAGCTAGGAGAGTCCTAATTGAGAGGGATATTCTATTAGGGCTCTAGCTAGGAGAGTCCTAATTGAGAGGGACACTCTGTTAGGACTCTAACTAGGAGAGTCCTAATTGAGAGGGACATTCTGTTAGGAGATTTTTTCTTAGAGAAGAATTAGGAGTTGTAAGGGAATAGGAGTCTTGAGTAGGAGTCATATTAGGATTTGGTTAGAAGTAAGAGTCTTAAGTAGGAGTCCTATTTGGAGTTAGGGTTTAGAAGCCCTATAAATAGCCATGTATTCCTTCTCTTTTGTTAAGCAATAGATGAATCTTTTCTGCAGCCTTTGAGCAGCAACTTGGAGGGAGGAACCCCTATAGAGTTCCAAGGAGGCCGATCCCCTAAAGAGATCAACCCCAAGTTTAGAATCTGCAAGGGTTCTAACATTTTCGCTGCACTAATTCACCCCCCCCCCCTCTTAGTGCTCTTGATCATAACATATTACTATCAGGAAAAACTTGTTAAAGCGGAATAACTCTTTCCCTCTTTGTGTATCAAAATGAGTTCCTCATCAAAATACTAACTTGTTATCAAAAGCACATATTAACTAGAATAGTATAAATAGTAGAGCAATAAATCAATCACATAGTGAGACCAAATTTTTAACATGGAAATCCCAATACGGGAAAAACCATGAGATCGTAGTCCACTTCTAACTTCCACTATCACCAATAATGATAACAGGCTTACAATAAGTCTTCTCTAAAATAACAAGAGGATCATAATAACATCAAGACCATATATCTTGGCTCAAGAATAGCATATCATCATCGTATGGATGAATCTCATTAATAAGAGAATTTTTAGTCTCACAAAGTGAGTATCATAGGAAAGTACCTCAGAAAGGGTAAACTGCATATTAGCACCGTTAGGATTGTAGAGCTTGCTGCAAGGATTTTCCAAATATAATTTGGGCCAAAACTGATAACGTTTGGCTACTGATCCTCAAGCAAAAATACTCAAGATCCTAATTTTTCTCTCTCCTCTTTCTCTATGTTCTTTTCTATCACTGTGTGCCGTCACCGCTCATTGCATGCTCTCTCGCTTCTCTACTCTCTCGTTTCCCTCAACTATATGCCTTTCTTTTTTAATTGTTGATAAATCAGATTTGGGCTTATAGCCTAAATCATTAGTCCAAGCCCACATATGGGCTGGACCCAACAATTATCGAGCTCTCAATGGCATAAACATCAAGGACAAATACCCTATTATAGTAGTAGATAAATTACTTGATGAATTAAAGGAAGCATGAGTCTTCATAAAGCTAGACCTTCGATCTGGGTATCATTAAATACGAGTGTGTGAAGAAGACATGTCGAAAATCATCTTTCGAATACACAACGACCACTATGAATTTTTGGTAATGCCCTTTGGTCTCACCAATACTCACTCCACCTTTCAAAGCCTTATGAATGATATTTTCCAGAATTATCTTCATAAGTTTGTGCTAGTTTTCTTCGATGATATTCTTATTTATAGCCCTTCTCTTGGAAGTCATTTTCAGCACTTATGACTTGTTTTGACGATTTTACGATAACATATTCTTTTTGTTAAAAAATCAAAGTACAACTTTCTTCAATAGAAGGTGGAATATCTTGGGCATATCATATCAAAGGAAGGTGTGACAATGGATCTCTCTAAAATTGAAGCAATGTAGAACTGGTCGACCCCGAGGAACATAAAATCGCTATATGACTTTCTCGGTTTAATAGGCTACTACCGTAAGTTCATGAAAAACTATGGAAAGATCAGTGCACCCCTTCTTTACTGAAAAAATATGCTTTTCAATGGTTGGACAAAGCCACCACCGCCTTTGACAAACTTAAAGCCACAATGACAACAACACCCGTACTAGCGCTACCCGACTTAAGCAAAACTTTTGTTATTGAAGTCAATGCTTCCGGAGTCGGAATTGGTACTGTACTAATGCAAGATGGCTGCCCCCTCACTTATACCAATAAGGTACTATCTCCTTTTCATCTTAGGATGACTATTTACGACAAGGAGATGCTCATGATTGTGCATGTGGTGACCAAATGGAGACCGTACTAGATCGGGCGATGCTTTGGAATCAAGATCAACCATAAAAACCTAAAATATTTCTTAGAATAGAAGATATCTTCCCTTGAGCAGCAAAAATAGGTAACATAGCTTCTTGGATATGATTATAAAATAACTTTAAAAAAAGGGAAAGAGAATGTTGTTATAGATGTGCTTTCGTGGCTACCTGAGCAAGCTGAATTTTCAGTCATTTTATTTTCGACTAGTGACTTCTTGGAGGATATTAAGAGGGAATGGTAGGAAGATCCGGAGACCAGTAAGATCATAAAAAAATTAGAGAAAACACTAAGCTTTGTGGCTCATTACAATTAGGACTCAAAAGAATTATGCTATAAGGAACGCATTATGCTTATGCCAAATTCTACTTGCATAAAGACCATTCTCCAAGAGATGTATTCCACACATGTGGCCAGGCACTCTGGGTTCCTTAGAACCTATAAGAGAATTAAGCAAAAGTTTTATTAGGTAGGGATGAAAAATATTATTGTTAAATTTGTGGTATAATGTGATGTATGTCAATGTCATAAAGGAGAGACAGTGGAAAGTCTAGGAAAGCTACAACCTTTACCCATCCCAAACTCAATATGGATTGATATATCAATGGACTTCATCGATGGGCTTCCCTCATCACAAGGAAAAGGTACAATTTTTGTCGTGATTGATCGTCTTATAAAGTATGCTCACCTTTGTGCTGTTTGTAATCTCTACACTACTTCTAGTATTGCTTGAATCTTTATGGATAATATTATAAAGTTACATGGGATGTCAAGATATATTATAAGTGATCATGATAGGGTCTTCACAAGCATATTTTGGACAGAGTTATTCTAGATGTAGGGCACTAAATTGAAAATGAGTACGACGTATCACCCACAAACCGACAGCCAGACTGAAGTAGTGAATAGGTGCTTAGAGATAACCTTATATGCTTCACCAATGACCGACCTAAAGAGTGGACAAAGTGACTTCCCCGGGTTAAGTGGTGGTATAATATAACTTATTATTCATCCACAAAATATACTCTATGTGAGGCTATGTATGACCGACCTCCCCCTATGATCCCAAAATATGTGTTGGGCACCTCTAAAGTAGAACAAGCAAACAAGGAACTACAGGACAAAGATAAAATGTTCAAGTTACTAAAAGATAATCTCACTATAGCTCAAGCAAGGATGAAACAATAATATGATCAATATAGAGGCGAAAGAGACTTTTTAATAGGAGTGTGAATCTTCCTACGACTCTAGCCATACAAGCAAACATCAATCCAGACCAGAACATCTATGAAGCTTTCACCTTGATTCTATGAACCCTACCAAATTTTGGAGTGCATCGAAGTGGTAGCATATAGATTAGACTTACCTGCCAGTTCCCGAATCCATCCAGTCTTCCATGTGTCATGTTTAAAGCTCAAGCTGGGAAAAAATGAGATAGCCCAAAGCTATCTACCAAATATGACTACCCAAGGAGAAATCTAGACCCATCGAGTGTCATTATTGATTGACGGATCATGAATCAACGATGACGACCCACTACTGAAGTGCTAATACAGTGAGTGAACCTTCCAATAGAAGATGCCACTTGGGAGAAATATGACGACTTGAAGATCAAATTCCCAGAATTTATGGATCGTTAGCCTCGACGACAAGGCTGATTTGAAGAAGGTGGGTCTATGAGGACTCTAGCTAGGAGAGTCCTAATTAAGTTTCATTGAAAGAGGTATTCATATAAAACCTACCAAGCTGACCCTTATTAAAGAGTTGAAGAGGCCGGCTAAGGTTAGGATTAGTTTAGAGGTTGCTTCTTAGAAAAGCATTAGGAGTTGGTTAGAAGTAAGAGTCTTGAGTAGGAGTCCTATTAGGAGTTGGTTAGAAATAAGAGTCCTGAGTAGGAGTCCTATTAGGAGTTGGGGTTTAGAAGCCCTATAAATAGTCATATATTCATCATCTTTTGACAAGGAATAGATGAATCTTTTTAGCAACCTTTAAGTAGCAACCTAGAGGAAGGAACCCCTATAGAGTTCCAAGGAGGCCGATCCCCTAAAGAGATCAACCCCAAGCTTAGAATCCACAAGAGTTCTAATAGAATCGAAGTTGGGCTAGAGTCAATGATCAGGCACCGAGCTGGATGAATTGAGGGATATACCGAAGGATCGGGCGATGCATCAAGAGGTCACCGGAAGTTCGCTGAAGGCTAGCCAGAAGTTCATCGGGAGTTCGTCGAAGGCTATTGGGGCCTATAAATACCCCACTCTTTTTTGCTATTGGAACCGCTTGAGGCTTAGCCTCCCAAGTGGTCTAGGCGGTGGTACCACTAGTACCCTGAAAACCTAGGATGAGACACTTTTTAGCTCCATTTTCGAAGCTATTGGGGCCTATAAATACCCACTCTTTTTTGCATGAAAATGCATAAAAATATGAAAAAAAATCTCAAGATTTTGGGTTATAAAATTGCTAAGTGTCCTCCTTATCCCTTTCTAGTTTTGTAATCATTCAAGAAGAGATATGGGGTTTGTAAGGATTGTCTCCTAAACTTGTGAAAAAGAGAAAGTATTGTAAGTGTTGGGAAATCTTGGGGGCAACATCAAATACGCAGTGGAAGAACATAAAATAAAATCTCCAATTCGTAAAGATATGTTCATCATCGTGCGAAGATTGGTGCATAAAAATTTACGAAACAGAAAACTACATGTGAGATGGATTGTGTTACCTAGGGAGATCGTATATCCCTGAATCCCTACATATCTCAAAGAGAGGGTGAAGGAGGTTAAGTGTCATCCTCTCTTGTGGTGATCCACACAGTAGGGTTGTGATGATGCTCCTCAAAACTCTAAGTCTGCTTTGAGATAGAGAGGGGGAGGAGAATAGGAGAGGCAAGCAAAAGACTCTAGCCTATGAACCACTGATTCCCTCCTATTTATATAGGTCCCCTATCAACTTAATCCTAATGGATCATCCCCTATTGAGTATTGGATCTCCATCCAACTACCTAAGCCTGTTAGATTAATTAATCTCTATTTAATAATCTCTTATGGGTTCTTATTAGATCTCATCCATAGGATCCAATAATTTAGGGGCTTATTGGATATCAAATAAGATAGGTGCTCTGATGGATATCTCATATCCGAACTTCTACACATTGTAATACTTACCATATATGTGTGATCCTCTAAGTCCAATATTGAGTTAGCCGTGAGTCAAATCTATCAAAACTCTTTTTGGCTCAATGAATTATTATCTCCATAACAATTCACTCAACTCATCGACTACGAACGTGTTATGCCACTACGCCGTAGTCCCTAGATGATACAGAAGAATCCAATTCATTGGACCTATCTATCCACAATTACCTAAATTTTGCTCCATTGCCCATCTTGAGGTCCATCTCGTCTCTCGCCAATCTCTTAGGTCTTACCATATCCTACAACGAATTATAAATTTGATAAGTACTATTAGTATCCAATACCTATGTGTTAACATAAGAGTCTAACAAATGGAGACTGATCATGAATGTACCTGAAGTTTCTCCAAGCTTCTGTTTTGCCCTCTCTGCAAGGTACTCTTTGTAATTCCTCTTCTAGTGCCCATCTTTGTTGTAGTGGAAGCACTGACCTTTATCATTTGTCGGGTCTTTCTTAGCAACTTTTACTTTACCTAGTCTGCCCTTGCCCTTGCCCTTCTTAAAGGACTTTTCTACTTTCCTTTTCTTTTTTGTCTCACTAGTGTAGAGAACTTACTTCTGTTTCTTGATAGTACTCTCTTCCTCTCTCAACATATTAAGAAGCTCTAGGAAAGTCACCTCAAGCTTGTTCATATTAAAATTCTTTATGAACTGTGAAAAGGAATATGGTAAGGACTGAAGCACAAGATCCATACACAGGTTATCCTTTAGGACCATTCTTAGACCTATGAGTTTCTCTATCTACTCAATCATCTTTAGGACATATCGGAAAACTCTCATTCAAGTTTTCCAATATGTGTAGTCCATCCCATTAAAAAACGGTGGATGAATGAGAGAGTGACCCTCTTGAAAGCCGAAAAGAGTCATTTCTCTTAGGTGTTGAACCAATTAAGAAATCATAGGGCTCTGATACTAATTGTTAGGATCAAGAGCGGCACTAAGGGGGGGGGGGGGGGGGGGAGGGGGGGGGGGTGGGGGTTGGGGGGTGGTGTGAATTAGTGCAGTGGTAAAATCACGTCTTCAAAAATGTTTTGTTTCGATAAAACCGGTATCGTAAAGATAGCTTGAATGCGTACGAAAAAGTATCGAGGTAGTAAGCTATTAAAGAGGTTTGCAATAAGGATAAATTGCTTAAAGTAAAATGCAAACCGATTTATAGTGGTTCGGTCATCATGACCTATATCCACTCCTCTGATTCCTCTTCCGTCGAGGCTACCGGTATCCACTATTGATCTTTCTTTAATAAGGGAAGATCAACCTCCTTCTTATACCCCTCTTCTCCTTTTACTGGGTTTAGGAGACAACCCTTATAAGCACTCACTCCTCTCTTACGAAATTCTAAACTGAGAGTAGAGGAGGGAAATTCTAAAGAGATTGTAGCAGCGTTTCTTCACTTTTAAACTCTCTGTGCTTGTATTTTTTAACCAAGGATGAGGGGCATTTATAGGCTTCAAGTTGATTCAATCTTGGAGCCTAAAAACATCTCATCCCGGGTTTCTCGGGCACGGGCGGTACCACCACCTGCATTGGGCGATACCATCGCCTGCGTTGAGCGGTACCACCACTAGTGTCAGTCTGACACTAACACTACACTGGACGATACCACCATGGTGCCACTGCCTGCAGCCTCTCGAAGGCTGTCTGGGCGGTACCACTGCCCAGATCGACGGTACCACCACCTGACAAAGTCTTGGAGATTGTGCCACAACTATCTCACCTCTTGAGGCATTGTTTGGGCCTTTTCATTAGGCCCAACATAATTCTTACATGGGCCCAATTGGCCTCTACTTGGGTTAGCCCAAATCTAAACCAAATTACATGCTAACTACGAAATCTAAGACATTTGCTAAGCTAAACAAGTCCCTATGCCTTGGTTTTATCTAGCAAGCTTCCGGGGAACTTTCGATGATCTCTCGGCAATGTTTCGGTGGACTCCCGACAAGCTCCTGGACTTCACGATGATTTTCTTGGTGAGTTCCAATGAGCTTCTCTAGCAAGCTTAGAGACTTCTCGGCTAGTTTTGACAGAACTTCCGACGAACGTCCGGACTTCCGACGAACGTCCGGACTTCCGACGAACTCTCGAACTCCTAACGAAATCATGTCCTTGATTCCGGGACTTCATTTTACTTCATACCTTACTATCATAGTTAATCCTGCACATGTAAAACATACATCGATCTAGACAATTAATACTAAGCATTAATCATGTTGTCCGGCATGTCATTGGTCTCTCGACGCTTTGTCCAATTCTTCGACGCATCGTCCTCTCTTGCGACTTATTACCTAATTGGTTAGTTGACTATGCAACTCCGATATCCTTGGCGCAATATCCGCTCTTCTTGGCCCGATGCTCGAATCTATAGCCCGAAGCCTTCTATCGATATGTCGACCGATCCTCCGGCTCGATGTCCAATCTTTTGACATATTTTCTGTTGGGAAAAATCTATTAAAGCGGAATATTCTTTTCCCTCTTTGTGTATCAAAATGGGTTCCTCATCAAAATACCAACTTGATATCCAAATGAAAATATCAACCAGCACAACATAAACAATAGAGCAAAAATCAATCACACAATGAGACCAAATCTTTTTAACGTGGAAAACCCAATATGGGAAAAACCACAGGATCGTAGTCCACCTTAAACTTCCACTATCAATAGTAATGATAACAGGTTTACAATCGGTCTTCTCTAGAATAGTCAGAGGATCACAATAACATCAAGATCATAGATCTACTCGTAAGGAAATTTTAGGTCTCACAAAGTGGATATAGAAGGAAAGTACCTTAGAGAGGGTAAACTGTAGATCAACACCATTAGAATTGTAGAGTTTGCTGCAAGGATTCTCCACATAAAATTTGGGTCAAAACTGAGAACGTTTTGCCACCGATCGTCAAGCAGAAAACTCTAAAACCTTACTTTCTCTCTCTCTCTTCTTTTCTCTGTGCGCCGTCACTCGCTGCACGCTCACGTTCACTGTGCACACACATACGCTACCTCTCCCAAACCCTATCTCTCTCTCTTTTTAATTTCTGCCTTCAATTATTGATTTGAGCTCAATAAGCCCAATTGTCCAAGCCCACATATGGGCTGGACCCAACAATTCTCCCCCTCCAGCTCATATGGTGGGCTGTACCAAGCCCGCTCTTCGCCTACATTCTTCAAGCTTCTCCTTAGGCAAAGACTTTGTCAACATATCTGAACCATTCTCACTGGTATGCACTTTTTCCAACTGTAATTCTTTCGACTCAAGCCCATCACGAATCCAGTGATATCTCACATCAATATGCTTGGATTTAGAATGGTATGTTGAATTCTTGGAGAGGTGAATGACGCTCTGACTGTCACAGTAAACAGTATATCCTTCCTATTTCAAGCTCAATTCTTGTAGAAACTTTTTCATCCATATGTTAGGATCGGAGCGGCACTAAGAGGGGGGGGTGAATTAGTGCAGCAGTGAAGTGTGATAAACTTTTCACGATCTAAACACTTTTCGAAAACTTCGTATGATAAAAGATACATTTTTGTTTAAAACCGTTTCGATTGCGTTTTAACTTGAAGAGATAAGTAAGACGGAGACAAAGCAGTATAGCATTAAAATGCAAATGGTTTGCAGTAATATAAATGACAATAAGTAAATGCAAACCGGAGATCACGCCGGTTTTACAATGGTTCGGTCAAATGACCTACATCCACTTGCGAGGCCCCTCTTCGATGAGGCTCCCACCTTCCACTAGCTAATCTCTTGAAAGGGAAGGGTGAATACCCCTCTTACAACTCTTTTACAAGCGGTTCACTATCTTACAGATTTTCAGCAAGAAAGAAAGAGGTGAACACTAGCAAATTGAAAACAAGATTAGCAAGGACTTTTCTAAGGCCTTTCTCTCAAACACTTGTTGCTAAAAAAGTTGTCATCTCAGTTGAGATTTGAGGGGTATTTATAGGCCTCAAGAGGATTCAAATTTGGGCTCTAAAATTTGAATTCTCTTGGAGTTCCCGATGCTGGCGGTGCCACCGCCTGTCAGTTTCTGACCCTGACAGTGCTGGGCGGTGCCACCACCCAGCCCAGGCGGTGCTACCACCTAGCTCTCGGGCACTGGGCGGTGCCACCGCCTACAGTGTTTTCAGCCCACTAGTTGGGCTTCAATCTTGGCCCAAACTAGTCCGAACTCGGGCCTAATTGGCCCCTACTTGGGTTATAGGATTAATACCTAATCCTAACCCTAATTAACATGCTAACTATGAATTTAAAGACATTTTATAAGCTATTACAAAGTCCATAAGTCAAGACTTCTTCCGGCGAGCTTCCGGCGAACTTTCGGCGGTCTTCCGATAAACTCTCGGAAACCATTCTACGAACTCCCGGCAAGCTCTTAAACTTCATGATTTGATCTTGGCGAGTTCCAACGAGCTTCTTCAGCAAGCTCCGTTCTCTCTTGGCGAGCTCTGTGAACTTCCCACGAACCTTTCGGTGAGCTTCCAAAAAACCTTTCGGCAAGCTCCCTACTCATTCTCGGCTAGTTCCGGCAGCATTCCGGACGAACCTTCGGACTTCTGTCGAACTCTCGAACTCCCAATGAATCCTTTGTGCTCGACTCCGCACTTTGGTTTGCTTTATGTCTTTCTCATTATCATAGTTATTCCTACACACACAAACTAAAACTCTACTCTGATCTAGACAATTATTACAACGCGAATCGACATTCCGTTGCCCGACACGTCATTGGTTGGCGCTTCGTCCGATTCTTTAGCGCATCGTCCTCTCTTGCGGCTTATTGCCCAATCGACGGTTGACCTCCGCAACCCCGATATCCTTGGTGCAATTCCGCTCTCCTTGGCCCGATGGCCGACGTCCGAAGCCTTCTGCCGTCCAATATCCTGACGTGATCTCCTCTAGCGTAACGTCAATTCCTCCTGCGTTAACTATCTAATCCTGATCGAGTAGTCCTGCATCACTCAAAATGCAGTTTAAATTATAAACACATATCAAGTGGTTTCATCATCAAAATACGAGATTCAACAATCTCCCCCTTTTTTATGATGACAACCACTTGATGACGGAGTTAACCTTAACTCCCGGAGTTTAAACAAACTCCCCCTATCAATCTGCCATATTGATAGAACCTTGAATTCAAACAGAATTCAAGTCATTCTAATATTCATCATGAATACTTGCAACACATCATCATGAACATATGCATAAAACTTATGCATCACATGTCATGTCATCAACATACTTCTCCCCCTTTGTCATCAACAAAAAGGAGAAGTACCACAATCAAGTGTTTGTTATATGAGTTCAACTCATTATATGAAAAACATAATGTTAAATTTTTATCATTATGCAATCTACTAATTTTACAACATTTTAGAACTTGCAAGCTAGCAATTTAGAGATGTTCAAGAAAGCAACTCTTGCTTTTTGAAATATGCAAGTTTTATAAGCTAGCAAATTCAAATATATGCAAGTTGGCATATTTGCTTTTCTTTAGATAAGCACGATAGCACATTTTTGTATTTTCTTGATGTGTCAAGCTAGCAATTCTCGGTGATATTCAAGATAGTAATTTCTTCTCTTTTGAGAAGTGTAATTTTTGCTTTCTTCTTGAATTGTGCAAACTGTCTATCTCCCCCTTAGTCATTGTCAAAAAGAAGGGAAGACTCTTTACATCAATTATGACAAAGGTTAAGTGTCAATCTTATTTGTGCATCATTATATTTTTAAATTAAAATATGCATATTTTCAAATATCTTATATTTTATTCATGCACGATTTTGAATAAATCGATCGACATTATGAGGATATCATACATGATACTAAAATTTTTAACTATTTATCAATATTTTGATCATGATACCAAATAATCATTAGTTAGAGCATTCATGATACAAAACATTTTGGCAACATGATCGTAGCTATTTAAATGATGGTATCTAAATGTCAAAATTCATTACATCCTATTATGCATGATCATTAACTTCTCATTTGTATTTCATGCATTATTTCATTTCATCTGATAAGGAATATCAAGAAGAGTTATTGGTTGATGAGATAAATATTTTATGAATACACGGAATTATATAAAAATCATATCATAAGTGTTTCATGTATTCATATTATCACATGAAGCATACAAGACAACAATGCCAAGAAATCATATAACGAAGAATATCAATGTGAAAATTCACCAAAGATCATATGATACAATCGCAAAGCATGATATAATTATACGATATATCATGAAATGACAATTTATCATATCAATGAAAGATATCAATAAGGATCAATTCGTGAATACCAAAGATATGATTCATGGTTCATTAAAATTCTTCTTAACAAGTTCACGATCAAGATTCATATAATTCATAATAAAGCAAATTGATGTACAATCATACATACAAGGCAAAGAAATCTTGTTATTTCTATATTATGAAATATATGATATCAAGGCTCATGATTCATTTGAAAAGATATAGCACAAAGAGCAAATTGAAACATTCTTATCAAGATCACATTTTACAAGAAATTTCAAGTATTAAATATCAAGTAATCATCATGTTTCTTCAAAATTCTTAAGTCAAGAAGTCAAGAGAAAGTTCATGATTCCGTTAAAACAAAATTTCATTCAAGTTAATTGATAAAAAATCATAATCAAATTATCATTTTTGAGATTCATAATACGAATAACGTTATTACTATTTCATCAAAATCAATTTCGAGATTCACACAATATCATGAAATCATTAATCTCGATAAGACGGGAAAAATAATTTCTTTTTAAGTGATTCTTTTAACACATCATAAAAAAAAACTCATTCATAATTCAAGTGATTTACAAGATATCATAAATGAATTTATCACTTGTATTTCATCAAAATCGAGAACTCTAGAGATGGAAAATGATTGAAGCATTTAACATGATTGAAGCATGATTCATATTTAAAATGTATCTTATGTCGTAAATACGAATCAAGCATTTGTCAAATCTGAAATCATCCTCAAAATTACATTCAATAAATTTATATATGGCAAGCATAGATTTATTGAAAAATCAATAAGATAGAGGATTACAATTCATTTTTATAAATTTCGATTCATGTGATTTGCTTCTTATGAGCATGCCTTTGCTTTTTTTTTTTTTAAATGTCAACATTCAAGATAGAAAGGTAAATTTCGTAAAATAAATTATCAAGCATTATTCCATGATAATATCCTTTTAATATCTTGATATTCATTATCAAGTATGATTTCAAAAAGTATGTTCTAGAGAAATCATTAAGACCAAATGCATGAACCACTCATTTATTTTCAAAATATTCATCATGTTTTTTTTATGAGATTCACAAGAATGGTAAAATAAATTCATTAATCTCAATAGGATATAAAATTTATTTCCATTTTATACAATTGATTTCATATGAGGGTGTTCAAGTCTTTTTGTGAAAACATGTATCATCATTGAAAATCAAAACATAAGTTTCATCATAAAGCCATTAAGACCAAACACATCAAAAATAAAACATCATGATATCACATCTATCATCATAAGACTATCAAGAAATTCATACATAGATATACATGCACTATGTAATCTTAATATGTCATAAAAATGATTCAACCAAAAACATGTTAATCCAAAATGAGAGTTTCAAATCACATTTACTTCAAAAACTCATGCATGACATAAAATCATCAAGATACACATGCATAGATTAATCCTAAGCATTATCACATATCATATAATTATCATCCCTAATGTTGCATATATCATTCAACATTTCAAAACATAACATACAAGAACCTTAGCAATATACTTTTCATTATCAATTTTTTTAATTTTTCAAAGATGCTAAAAAGAAAAACATGATATAATTTTTGAAAAATAATTTTTTATTTTCTATTCCTACTATCTAAATTAAGCACTCATGAAAAACTTCAAGTAATTTCAAAATAATTCAAGAGAGTTGAGTTACTTACCTTGTAGTCGAAGCCCGTCAAAGCCCAATTCGTCGTTTCACCTTTGGAAGTTCTTGATTCATCCTTGGGTGCCTTCCTTTTCTTTTGCCTCTTCCTCTATTCAAGTTCATTGTTCATTTTAGATTTTTGTTTAATGAACTTATTAAGCGTTAGTGTTCGAAGTTCAAGTTCATCATTGTCCTCATCACTTGAGTCATCGCTCAAGTGGTATTTATTTGTCCGGAGTTCCAAATCCTTCCTATTCTTTGGAAGGTGGTTCAAGTGTTCATTGTGTTCATCATATGCATTGCGCACCATTTCATATGTCATCAATGAGCCGATAAGTTCTTCAAGTGGAAAAATATTTAAATCTTTTGTTTCTTGTATTGCCGAAACTTTTGATTCCCAAACTTTAGAAAGTGATCGTAAAACTTTACCAACAAGTTCAAAATTCGAGAAATATTTGCCAAGAGTTTGTAAACCATTGATGACATCCGTAAAACGGGTGTACATGTCAACAATGGTTTCGCTCGGCTTCATTTGAAAAAGCTCAAAATCATGCATTAAAATGTTAACTTTCGAGTCTTTAACTCTACAAGTTTCCTCGTGTGTGATTTCAAGTGTTCGCCAAATATCAAAAGCCATTTCGCACGTAGAAATCTGATTGAATTCATTTTTGTCCAAAGCGCAAAATAAGGCATTCATAGCCTTTGCGTTTAAAGAAAAATACTTCTTCTCCAAACCCGACCATTCGTTCATCGGTTTAGAGGGAAGTTGAAAACCATTTTCAACAATATTCCATAAATCCAAATTCATAGAAATCAAGAAAACTCTCATTCGAGTTTTCCAATAAGTGTAATCCAATCCGTTAAACAACGATGGACGAAAAACTGATAAGCCCTCTTGAAAGCCATGAAGAGCCATTTCTCTCGAGTGTAAATTCGAAATGAGAAATACCGGGCTCTGATACCAATTGTTAGGATCGGAGCGACACTAAGAGGGGGGGGTGAATTAGTGCAGCGGTGAAGTGCGATAAACTTTTCATGATTTAAACACTTTTCGGAAACTTCATACGATAAAAGCAACGTTTTTGTTTAAAACTGTTTCGATTGCGTTTTAACTTGAAGAGATAAGTAAGACGGAGACAAAGCAGTATAGCATTAAAATACAAATGGTTTGCAGTAATATAAATGATAATAAGTAAATGCAAACCAGAGATCACGTCAATTTTACAGTGGTTCAGTCAAATGACCTACATCCACTTGCGAGGCCCCTCTTCGATGAGGCTCCCACCTTCCACTAGCTAATCTTTTGAAAGGGAAGGGTGAATACCCCTCTTACAACTCTTTTACAAGCGGTTCACTGTCTTACAGATTTTCAGCAAGAAAGAAAGAGGTGAACACTAGCAAATTGAAAACAAGATTAGCAAGGACTTTTCTAAGGCCTTTCTCTCAAACACTTGCTGCTCAAAAAGTTGTCATCTCAGCTGAGATTTGAGAGGTATTTATAGGCCTCAAGAGGATTCAAATTTGGGCTCCAAAATTTGAATTCTCTTGGAGTTCCCGATGCTGGCGGTGCCACTGCTTGTCAGTGGCGGTGCCACCGCCTGTCAATTTCTGACCCTGACAGTGCTGGGCGGTGCCACCGCCCAGCCTAGGCGGTGCCACCGCCTATCGTATTTTCAGCCCACTAGTTATGCTTCAATCTTGGCCCAAACTAGTCCGAACTCGGGCCCAATTGGCCCCTACTTGGGTTATAGAATTAATACCTAATCCTAACCCTAATTAACATGCTAACTACGAATTTAAAGACATTTTATAAGCTATTACAAAGTCCATAAGTCAAGACTTCTTCCGACGAGCTTCCGGCGAACTTTCGGCGGTCTTTCGATAAACTCTCGGAAACAATTCTGCGAACTCCCGGCAAGCTCTTAAACTTCACGATTTGATCTTGGCAAGTTCTAACGAGCTTCTTCGGCAAGCTCCGATCTCTCTCGGCGAGCTCCGTGAACTTCCCACGAACCTTTTGGTGAGCTTCCAAAAAACCTTTCGGCAAGCTCCCTACTCATTCTCGGCTAGTTCCGGCAGCATTCCCGATGAACCTTCGGACTTCCGTCGAACTCTCGAACTCCCAATGAATCCTTCGCGCTTGACTCCACACTTTGTTTCGCTTTATGTCTTTCTCATTATCATAGTTATTCCTGCACACACAAACTAAAACTCTACTCCGATCTAGACAATTATTACAACGCGAATCGACATTCTGTTGCCCGGCACGTCATTGGTTGGCGCTTCATCCGATTCTTCAGCGCATCGTCCTCTCTTGCGGCTTGTTGCCCTTTCGGCGGTTGACCTCCTCAACCCTGATATCCTTGGCGCAATTCCACTCTCCTTGGCCCGATGCCCGATGTCCGAAGCCTTCTGCCGTCCAATATCCTGACGTGATCTCCTCCGGCGCAACGTCAATTCCTCCTGCGTTAATTGTCTAATCCTGATTGAGTAGACCTTCATCACTAAAAATGCAGTTTAAATTATAAACACATATCAAGTGGTTTCATCATCAAAATATGAGATTCAACACCATAAAGCTTCCTTGCAGGCTTCAGTAATTGCTATGTATTTTGCTTCTGTGGTTGATAGAGCAATACACTTTTATAACTTAGACTGCCAAAAGACTGCTCCTCCTGCAAATGTCATCAAGAATCCCGAAGTGGATTTCCTGGAATTAATATAACTTGCCATGTCTGCATCTGTGTAACCTTGTAACACATGTTCATCACTGCCAAAACATAAACACAACCTGAAAGTACCTCTTAGATATCTTAATATCCATTTCACTGCTACCTAATGTTCTTTTCCAAGATTAGAGAGAAATCGGCTGACTACTCCAACTGCATGAGCTATATCTGGCCTAGTACAAACCATAGCATACATCAAACCGCCTATTGCAGATGAGTAGGGCAATCTGGACATTTCTTCTTTTTCTTTCTCGCTTGTAGGACATTGTTTCGAATTAAGCTTGAAATGACCTGCAAGTGGAGAACAAACTGCTTTGGCTTTACTCATATTGAATCTTTCAAGAACCTTTTCAATGTAAGTCTCTTGAGATAGCCAAATCTTCCTTCTTTTCCTATCACAAAGAATCTTCATACCAAGTATTTGTTTCACCGATCCCAAGTCTTTCATGGCAAAAACCTTACTTAGCTCTCTTTTAAGCTTTTCAATTTTTTCAATATCATGACCAACAATCAGCATATCATCCACATATAGCAGTAAAACAATAAAATCATCATCTGAAAATTTCTTCATAAACACACAATGATCAAATTTGGTTCTATCATACCCTTGGCTCATCATAAAAGAATCAAACTTCTTGTACCACTGTCTAGGTGCCTGTTTGAGTCCATATAAGCTTTTCTTAAGCTTACACACTAGATTTTATTTTTCCTTGACTTTGAAACCTTCTGGTTGCTCCATGTAAATTTTTCTTCTAAATCACCATAAAGAAATGTTGTTTTTACATCAAGTTGCTCAACTTCTGAATTCAAGCGGGCAGCTACACTAAGAACAACTCGGATAGAGGACATTTTCACAACTGGAGAAAATATTTCTTCAAAGTCAATACCTTTCTTCTGACTGAATCCTTTCACAACTAGTCGTGCCTTGTATCTTTGTTGTGAGCTATTATTTCCAGTCTTCAATTTGTAAACCCACTTATTCTTGAGAACTTTCTTCTCTTTAGGCAACTTTACCAAGTCATAGGTGTGGTTCTCAAGCAAGGATCTCATCTCTTCTAGCATGGCTTTAACCCACTCATTCTTATTCTCATGTAGAATAGCTTCTTGGTAAGTTTCTGGCTCTCTCCCATCAGTAAGCATAACATATTCATGTAGAGGATATCTCGTAGATGGTTGTCGCTCTCTAGTGGATCTTCTCAATGGAATCTCAATTGGTGGTGGAGGTGCTTGTTTAGTTAGTTCAGCATCATCAACTGTAGGTGTATCATCACTGGTATTCTCACCACAATCTTCTTGTTCATCTCCCCCATGATCATCATGAACTACAGGTGAAGGAACTGAACCCAGACTCCAAGAAACATAAACAGAGGTTTCTGACTTTTTAACATTATCACTATCATCAAACAATTGGTCTTCAAGAAACACATCTCTGCTTCTAATAATCTTCTTATTCACTGGATCCCATAATCTGTACCTAAACTCTTCATGACCATATCCCAAGAAGATACATGCTTTTGCTTTACTATCAAGCTTGGACCTCTCATCTTTAGGAATATGAACAAATGCTTTACACCCAAAGACTCTTAAGTGATTATAAGATATATCTTTTCCTCTCCATACTCTCTTTGGAATATCACCTTTCAGAGGAACTGATGGAGAAAGATTTATCAGATCAACTGTAGTTCTCATAGCCTCCCCCTAAAATGACTTTGGTAACTTTGCGTGGGAAAGCATACACCTAATCCTTTCTTCAATGGTTTTGTTCATCCTTTCTGCCACACCGTTCTGTTGAGGAGTTTTAGGAATTGTTTTCTCAAGCCTGATACCATAGAACCTGCAATAATTCTCAAAAGGACCCCTATACTCGCCACCATTATCTGATCGGATACACTTTAGCTTTCTGCTAGTTTCTCTTTCAATACTGACATGAAACTCTTTGAAAACATCGAGTACCTGGTCTTTGGATTTCAAAGCAAAAACCCACACTTTTCTAGAATGGTTATCAATAAAAGTAACAAAATAAAGAGCACCTCCAAGAGTTGTAGTTTGTATAGTATAAACATCAGAATGAACTAAATCATTAACATTTGATCTTCTAGATGATGGATATGTCTGAAATGCAACTCTATGTGTTTTTCCAACTAAGCAATGATCACAAGATTTAAGAGATATACCTTGCAACTCTGGTAAGAACTGCTTTCTAGCAAGAGTTTGAAGTCCCTTCTCGTTGATATGTCCAAGCCTCTTATGCCAAAGATCTATACTTTCACCTTTTTGAATTGCATTAATCTCTCCTTTATGTAGCTTAGCTTCCATGACATAAAATGAGTTAAGTTTCTTTCCTCTTGCCACAATCAGAGAACCTTTAGTGAGTTTCCATTTGCTTTCACCAAAATAGTGTACAAAGCCCTCATCATCAAGTCTACCTGTAGATATCAAGTTAAGACGAATATCTGGAACATGTCTTACATCTTTGAGTATTAATTTGCTCCCAATACTGGTCTCTAAGAAAATATCTCCAATACCCACAATCTTAGATGTACCACTGTTTCCCATTCTGACATTACCAAAATCACCAGTAATGTAAGATCTAAAGAAATCACCATGAGAAGTAACATGAAATGAAACACCAGAGTCAATTATCCAATTACGATCCTGAGCTACAAGACTAACATAACCTTCATCACAGACAATAGTGATATTACCTTCAGCAGCAATTGTATTTGTCTCTTTCTCATTTTTCTTCATTTCATTCTGTTCTCGCTTCCAAAACCTACACTCTTTCTTCATGTGACTTGGCCTGTTATAGTGAAAATATTTGATATCTCTTCTAGACTTGGATCTTCCTCTATAATCATGTGGATTTCTGCTATGACTTCTTACACATCTTTCTTGTTTTTCAGTAACAAATGCCCCAGAAGAAGATTCACTCTGTTCTTTCCTTCTGGCATCTTCATTTAGCAAACTATCTTTAACCATATCTATAGTTAGAGTTTCCTCTGGCATGGAGTTGTAAATAGTCACCACATACGTTTCCCAACTTTCTGGTAAAGAGCTGAGAAGTAATAATCCTTTCATCTCATTATCTATATTCATTTTCATAGCAACTAACTTGTTTGCAAGACTCTGAAATAGGCTTATGTGCTCAACAATGTTACCACTACCTTTATACTTCAAATTTACAAGCCTTCTAAGGAGAGAAATTATATTTCCCATAGTCTTTTTCGCAAAGAGATTTTCTAACCTTTGCCAAATAATATCAGCTCTGGTTTCATCTAAAATATGCTCATGCAAGTTTATATACATCCATCTTCTAATATAGGCAATAGCTTTTCTTTGTTGAACTTCCCATTCTTCATCGTCCATAGTAAAAGGTTTATCTTTAACCTTGATGGGCTTATACAAATCTTTGCAATAAAGCAAATCTTCCATCAGATGCCTCCAAGTGGAATAATTTGATGAGTTCAATTTAATCATACCATCTGACTGCTCCATTTCAATCACACAAGAAAAAACTAGCACCAAATAACCTAATGCTCTGATACCACTTGTTGGGAAAAACATGTTAAAGCGGAATATTCTTTTCCCTCTTTGTTTATCAAAATGGGTTCCTCATCAAAATACCAACTTGATATCCAAATGAAAATATCAATCAGCACAACATAAATAATAGAGCAAAAATCAATCACACAATGAGACCAAACATTTTTAACGTGGAAAACCCAATATGGGAAAAACCACGGGACCGTAGTTCACCTTAAACTTCCACTATCAATAGTAATGATAACAGGTTTACAATCGGTCTTCTCTAGAATAGTCAGAGGATCACAATAACATCAAGATCATAGATCTCCTCGTAAGGAAATTTTAGGTCTCACAAATTGGATATAGCAGGAAAGTACCTTAGAGAGGGTAAACTATAGATCAACACCGTTAGGATAGTAGAGTTTACTGCAAGGATGCTCCACATAAAATTTGGGCCAAAACTGAGAACGTTTTGCCACCGATCGTCAAACAGAAAACTATAAAACCTTACTTTCTCTCTCTATTTCTCTCTCTCTTCTTTTCTCTGTGCGTCGTCGAAAGTGAAATGATAAAAAATTAGCTTACTCGGGTAGCCGCAAAAGCGCATAAGTAACAACATTCTCTTTCCCCTTTTTGTAACTTATTTCATAATCGTATCCAAGAAGCTTTGTTACCTATTTTTGCTACTCGGGGAAAGATATCTTCTACTCCAAGAAATAATTTAGGCTTTTATGGTCGATCTTGATTTGAAAGTGTTGGGAAATCCTTGGGGGCGACATCATATGGGTAGCGGAAGAACAAGAAAAATAAAATCCCCGATTCCCAAAGAGATGTTCGTCGTCGTGCGAAGATTGGTACGCAAAAATCCGTGAAACATGAACCTGCGTATAGAGTAGATTGTGTAACCTAGGGAGATCGTATATCCCTATTTCCTTGTAGATCCTTAGGAGAGGGTGAAGGAAGTCAAGCGTGTTAGATCGAGAGCACTAAGAGGGGGGGGGGGTGAATTAGTGCAGCGGAAATCCTTCAACGATTAAAAACGAAAGCTGCGTTCGTTCGATAAACACTATGCAAAAGCCGATCCTAGTTTACTTATTATTAAGTGCAGTTTACGTTTAAACACATTTAGCGTCTAAACGCAGTTTGCGTCTAAATGCAGATTGCATCTAAATTCAGATTGCGTCTAAGCGCAGTTTGCGTCTAAGCGCAGATTGCGTCTATGCGCAGTTTGCGTCTAAACACAGTTTGCGTCTAAACACAGTTTGCGTCTAAGCGCAGTTTAAGCAGAAGTATAAAGACAATGAGCTGCTATTCAAAAAGTAATCTGCAAAAAGCATATTTACGTCTAAACGCAGATTTACGTCTAAACGCAGATTTACGTCTGAACTTTGAAACTCGTTTGTATACTCGCAGAAGGCAGTATGCAGTTGAAATTAAGACGTAAACGTAAGCTGAAATCTGATGATTGTGCGAGGAAAGCCAATTTACGTCTAAATGCAGTTTTACGTCTAAATGTTGAAACTCGTTCGTAAAGTTGCAGAAGACAGTTTGCAGTTATAAATAGAATCAAAATGTAAATGTAGACTGCGAGGAAATTCGTTCGTAAAAGCGCAGAAGACGGTTCGTAGTTACAAACAGATTCAAGACGTAAATGTAAGCTGTAAAGTAAGGATCGTACGAAAACACGTATTGACGTCTGAATCCAGATTCGGAAAGATTAGAGCTTAGAAACTTATTCGTAAAAGCGCAGAGAGCAGTAGCTATGTAGGAGGTTTGCAGTAATGACTGAGTGCTCAAAATTAACACAAACTAGAGATTTAGAGTGGTTCGGTCAGTCTTGACCTACTCCACTTTTGGCTTCCTCCACCGACGAGGTTACCGACGTCAACTAGGTGCCTTCCTTCAATGGGCGAAGGTCAACTGCCCTTTTACAGTTTCTCTCCTTTTGACGGGCTCAGGAGACAACCCTTACAGATCCTTTCTCTCCTCTCTTTACAACTCAAGACTTGAAGAACAGAAGAGAAGAGAACTTTTGGACTTTACACAAGTTTGAGCTCTTAGAATCACTAAAAAGATCAAGAATTCGGTGTGGATCTGTATCTCTTCAGTGCTGAATGGGTGGGGAATTTATAGGCCCCAACCCAATTCAAATTTGGAGCTCAAAACGATCAAATCCCGGAATTTCGGGATCAGGCGGTTGCACCTCTTGACTGGAGAGGTTGCACCGCCTGGCAGAGCTCGAAGACCGAGCTCAGGCAGTGCCACCTCTCTGTCAGGGAGGTTGCACCGCCCAGTCTTGCTCGAAGATTGAGCTCAGGCGGTGCCACCTCTCTATCAGGGAGGTTGCACCGCCCAGTCTTGCTCGAAGACTGAGCTCAGGCGGTGCCAACTCTCTGTCAGGGAGGTTGCACCGCCCAGTCTAGCTCGAAGACTGAGCTTAGGCGGTGCCACCTCCTGGCTGGGGAGGTTGCACCGCCCAGTCTCGCTGGGAGGCTTAGCCCAGGCCGTGCCTCCTCCTGGCCTAGGCGGTTGCACCTCCTGATGCAATCAGGGTCCGAATGGTTAGCTCCATTCGGCCCCAATTTCATTCTTTTCAGGGGCCCAATTGCCCCAAGATTAAGCTAATGGGATCACCTCCCATTTTCCAACTTAATCAACGTGCTAACTATGATTAAATCTAAGACAATTTCTGCAGCTTTGCTCCGATGCGTCAATCGCTTCTTCCGGCGAGTTTCCGGCGAACTTCCGTCGATCAACCGATGTACCCTCGGTGATTCTTCTGCGGACTTCCGGCAAACTCCTGGACTTTGCGACGATCCACTTGGCGAGTTCCGACGAGCTTCACTTGGCAAGCTTCTGGACTTCTCGGATCTGTTCTCGCAGAATCTCCGACAACCGTCCGAACATCCGCTGAACTCTCGAACTCCCAACATGATCATGAACTTGACTCCGGCGCAACTCCTGTTGCTTGTCTAACTTTCATCGTAGTTAATCCTGCACACTTATCTCAACACATAGATTAGACAACAAATGACAATTGACTTCATCATCAAAATCCGAGATTCAACAATCTCTCCCTTTTTGATGATGACAATCAATTGATAATGGAGTTATCCTTAACTCCCCCTGTCTATATGCCATAGTTGAGATAAGTCAACCTTGAATTCAAGACCTAAGAATTCAAGTGACGTATTGATAAGTTAGATCAGTTAAACTTATCAATACTCCCATCATGATACTCATCATGATGTATCTCTTCAAAGATGATGTCAAGGCTTGACATACATCATCAAGTTTGTATGATTGTGTTTGTAACTATTCATCATGTAGTTTGAAAATTATCATATAGAGCTGTGAAGCGCTATTACATGATGCACATATTTGAAATATTCTAGCAAGTTTTGCATTTTCTTCACATGATAAGATATCAACTCAGGGCAGAATGCAAACTATAGCATACGTTTATATATCTCTTGGTGATGCAAGGATGGCATGATCATAACATTGTTTATAGTATTTTGCAAGAAGTATGATATGATCATGGCAGTTTTTATCAATTCATATGTTTCTCCCCCTTTGTCATCAACAAAAAGCATGGCAAGAATCACTTCATCATATCTATTTCAGAAAGCATGGCAAGCATGGCAAGAATCACTTCATCAATTCATATGTTTTACAGCATTCGAATAAATAAGATGCATTCGGACAAGCTTTTGTTGCAGATTTTCACATGGCAATCAAGTGATTTGATCATTCAACATAGTCCGAAAAATAATTTTAACAAATTCATCTATTCGGACACATCAACATTCCTAATTCTCTTTTAATGAAATCAAATTGTTCTTCACTTAGTGGTTTTGTAAAGATGTCAGCTAGTTGATGTTTCGTATCAATGAATTCTATGATTACATCATGATTCGTAACATGATCTCGTATAAAGTGATGTCTGATATCAATATGTTTTGTTCTTGAGTGTTGTATAGGGTTTTTTGTTAGGCATATTGCACTTGTGTTATCACATTTAATGGGAATGTTCTTGAGATGAACTTTATAATCTTCTAAGGTATTTTTCATCCAAACAACTTGTGCACAGCATGCACTTGCTGCAATATATTCAGCTTCGGTTGTTGATAGAGCAACCGAGTTTTGTTTCTTAGATGTCCAGGAAACAAGGGCATGTCCTAAGAATTGACATGTTCCTGATGTACTTTTTCTATCTAATCTACAACCAGCGAAGTCTGCAACAGCATAAGCAGTTAACTCAAACTTCTCTGATTTTGGGTACCATAATCCTAGATTTGTGGTACCATTAAGATATCTAAGTTTTTTTTTTTTTTTTTTTTAACTGCTTTGAGATGAGATATCTTAGGGTTTGATTGAAATCTAGCACAATGTTTTCAAAACTTTTAGTTTCAAAGCACAACATTCTTAATTTGGACACATCACATACCAAACAGTAATGATACCATAAAAATCTGAGATAACTTTTACCACAAGGCGCAAGATATATGTTTACCACGATAGATGTTTACAGCCAGCACATCAGAAGTAACATAAGAAGTTTACAACAACAACAGGTGTTCAACAAGTTCATTGATGAGGTGAAAAATTAAAATGCCTAAACAAGGAGTCAAATTGACTATGAATTTGTTGCAGCTCAGATAGGATTTGATCTTGTCGTTGTTCAATCCGTTCTTGTCAATGTTCGAATCGATCCATTCGAATCCCAATTTCTTCGATTGATGTATGAGTTTGCTCAACTGGATGTGTTTCCTCAAAGGGAAGGGTCAGAGGAGATTGGGTACCCCTAAATACTGGTGTTTCCAGTTCTGGTTCAGGTTGAGGGTGATCAGTCCTTCTAGGGATTCTAACCCAGTTACCGTTTCTATAGTAACATCTTAGCCACCTCTCTGTCAGGGAGGTTGCACAGCCCAGTCTAGCTCGAAGACTGAGCTTAGGCGGTGCCACCTCCTGGCTGGGGAGGTTGCACCGCCCAGTCTCGCTGGGAGGCTTAGCCTAGGCGGTGCCACCACTTGGCCTAGGCGGTTGCACCTCCTGGTGCAATCAGGGTCCGAATGGTTAGCTCCATTCGGCCCCAATTTCATTCTTTTCAGGGGCCCAATTGCCCCAAGATTAAGCTAATGGGATCACCTCCCATTTTCCAACTTAATCAACGTGCTAACTACGATTAAATCTAAGACAATTTCTGCAGCTTTGCTCCGATGCGTCAATCGCTTCTTCCGGCGAGTTTCCGGCGAACTTCCGTCGATCAACCGATGTACCCTCGGTGATTCTTCTGTCGACTTCCGGCAAACTCCTGGACTTTGCGACGATCCACTTGGTGAGTTCCGACGAGCTTCACTTGGCAAGCTTCTGGACTTCTCGGATCTGTTCTCGCAGAACCTCCGACGACCGTCCGAACTTCCGCTGAACTCTCGAACTCCCAACAAGATCATGAACTTGACTCCGGCGCAACTCCTGCTACTTGTCTAACTTTCATCGTAGTTAATCCTGCACACTTATCTCAACACATAGATTAGACAACAAATGACAATTGACTTCCTCATCAAAATCCGAGATTCAACAAAGCGTCCTCCTCTCTAGCGGTGATCCACACAGTAGGGTTGCGACGACGCTCCTCAAAACTCCAGACCTACTCTGAGGTGGAGATGGAGAGGAGAATAGGAAAAGGCAAACAAAAGCTCTCTAGCCCATGGGGCTTTGAATCCCTCCTATTTATAGAGGTCCCCTGTCAAACCCTAATGGGTCCTCCCATAGTGGATATTGGATCTGCATCCAATAAGACAAGGGCTCCGTCGGATATCTCATATCCGAACCTCTATTCATCGCAATGCCTACCATATGTGTGTGACCCTCTAGGCCCAATATCGAGCTGGCCATGAGTTATACTTGTCAGAACTCCTTCTAACTCAGTAAATTATTATCTCTGTAATAATTCACTCGACTCATCGACTACGGACGTACTAGGCCACTACGCCGTAGTCCCCAGACGATACAGGGGAATCCAATCCATTGGACCTGTCTGTCCTCAGTTACCGTGTACCTATAGTCCCTTATCCATCTAATATACCAGAGATTGTATATCGAGCATGGTGTTGTCAGACCCACACGGTTTCTTCTCGAGTCTCGCTCTAATCGGATTCTCCCGGAGAACTCTTTCTCTCTCAACCCGAATGACCCTAACCAGGGATTTGTCTGAGCAAGAACATATGAGATATTCCTCTCATGACGCCGAGAGTGGATGATCCTCTATCGACACTCAATAGCCCTCGTAAGGTCGACTACCACTCCCAATGACCAGCTGTACTAGATCTGGGACAGCCAAACCTATAAGTTTGGTATCAAAGAGTGGAGCACTCATACAGGACATCCTTGGTGTCTCAAGTCTAAGGACTAGATACACCATTATGACTACGGAATCATTGTCTTACAATAAGGCATCATCAACCATCTAGCATTCCGTAAGCGGATCAATCAGTGAACTCATTCTCCAATGAGCACCTGTATTGTATCCCTAATGTCCCTACACAAGCAACTATGAGACCAGCTGCATCCATTATATGGACGGGTATACAGCACACCAGTCTGTCCGGTTATCATGATATCCCTCTCGAGTAACCTATGACCGGGATTATTTAGGATATGTGTTTAAAAGTGAATCGATCTCACTATCGTGATCTCATCACGATCCGATTCCCATTGCACAAATCCAAGGACATCACAATATATGTATGCATTTATGCAATAGTCATAAAGTGATATATGCCAAAATATAATAAGCAAAAAGATTCTATATTAAGTCACACGTGCCATCACTCACGTGATTAGCTTGCTGGGCACCTATGATTAGCAATCTCCCACTTGACCTAAAGCCAATCACCTATGTGATCCCCATCAGACCCCTGTGACGCTCAAAACAAATCTGAGGCAACGGCTTTGTTAGTGGATCTGTAATGTTATCTTCGGATGGAACTCTTTCCACTACTACATCTCCTCGGGTCACGATCTCTCTGATAAGGTGGAACCTCCTCAGAACATGCTTAGATTTCTGATGAGACCTAGGTTCATTTGCTTGAGCAATCGCCCTGTTGTTGTCGTAATATAGGGAGATCGGCTCTTCGCTACCCGACACGACTCCCAAATCTGTGATGAACTTCTTCACCCAAACTCCCTCCTTTGCTGCATCTGATGTAGCAATGTACTCCGCCTCTGTGGTCGAGTCAGTAGTGGTATCTTGCTTGGAACTCTTCCAGCACACTGCTCCTCCATTCAACGTGTACACATACCCTGAATTCGACTTGCTATCATCGACATCAGACTGAAAACTTGAGTCAGTGTAGCCTTAAACCTTATGGCTATTACCTCCATATACTAGTAAAAGATCCTTAGTCCTTCTCAAGTACTTAAGGATACACTTTACTGCTTTCCAGTGCTCCAAGCTTGGATTCGTCTGATACCTGCTCGTGACACTCAGAGAATGCGCTATATCAGGCCTAGTACATAGCATGACATACATGATAGACCCTATTGCTGAGGCATAAGGTATCATATCCATGTTCGCCCTTTCTTCTGGAGTCTTTGGGGACATACTCGTAGAAAGCGATATCCCATGTCTCATCGATATGAGACATCTCTTGGAATTTTCCATGCCAAACCTTTTGACAATGGTTTCTATGTACTTGGACTGGGACAAGCCAAGCATCCTCTTGGATCTATCTCTATAGATTCTAATCCCCAAAATATAGGATGCTTCCCCTAAGTCCTTCATGGAGAAGTGTCTAGATAACCAAGCCTTTACTGTGGATAGCATTCTTACGTCATTCCCAATGATCAGGATGTCATCCACATATAACACCAAAAAGGTGATAGCGCTCCCACTTACCTTTCTGTATACACAAGGCTCATCTTCGTTCTTAACGAAGTCATAAGATCTGATTGCCTCATCAAATCTTATGTTCCAACTTCGGGAAGCTTGCTTTAATCCATAAATGGATCTAAGCAACCTACACACCTTCTCTGGACAGTTCTTGAACACGTATCCCTCAGGTTGCATCATATACACCTCCTCCTCGAGGTTCCCATTGAGGAATGTGGTTTTCACATCCATTTGCCAGATCTCATAATCATAGTGTGCTGCAATAGCCAATAGAATTCTGATGGATTTTAGCATTGCTACGGGTGAGAAGGTTTCGTCATAGTCAACACCTTGCCTTTGACGATACCCCTTAGCCACTAGCCTTGCTTTATAGGTCTCTACCTTTCCATCTACTCCGATCTTTTTCTTAAAGATCCACTTGCAACCGATGAGTACAATACCTTCGGGCGCATCAACTAGGTTCCAAACCTTATTGGAGTACATCGAATCCATCTCAGAATTCATGGCTTCTTGCCACTTCCCGGAGTCTATACTCATAATAGCCTCCTCGTAGGTCTGAGGATCAATATCCTCTGCATCCTCTCCTCTAATATGTCCCACATATCTCTCAAGAGGATGGGATACTCTATCAGACCTGCGTAAAGTTGAAACTTGTGTATTAGGTACCTGAACAGACTCGGGCTGTAGAGTGGTGCTTGAGTTTGGTTATCCAACCTCACTCAATTCTATCATTCTCCCACTATCTCTGCCAAGAATGTGTTCCTTCTCAAGGAACACTGCTCTCTTAGCTACAAAGACCTTTTGGTCCTCGAGATGATAGAAATAATACCCACAAGTTTCCTTGGGGTATCCCACAAATTTGCATCGCTCTGTCCTTGATTCTAACTTATCGGGGTTGTGTCTTTTAACATGTGTAGGGCAGCCCCAAATCTTAACAACCTTAAGATCAGGCTTCTTCCCTTTTCATATCTCATATGGTGTAGATACTACCGACTTAGTTGGTACTCTGTTCAGAAGGTAAGCTGCGGTTTCTAGGGCATATACCCATAATGAGATGGGTAGGTCAGCGAAACTCATCATGGACCATACCATATCTAATAATATACGATTTCTCCTTTCATAGACACCATTGAGCTGAGATATATAAGGAGGTGTCCATTGGGATAATATCCCATGGTCCTTGAGGAACTGAGTGAACTCTGTACTTAAGTACTCATCTCCTCGATCTGATCGAAGAGTTTTGATACTCTTTCCAGTCTGGTTTTCCACCTCATTCTTATACTCTTTGAATTTCTCAAAGGCCTCGGACTTGTACTTCATTAAGTACACATATCCATACCTTGAGAAATCATCAGTAAATGTAATGAAGTAGGAGTAACCTCCAATAGCATGAGTTGACATGGGTCCACATACATCACTATGTATGAGTTCCAACAACTCAGTGGCTCTCTCTCCAGTTCCACTAAATGGAGAGTTGGTCAGTTTTCCACGAATGCAAGGCTCACAAGTTGCATATGACACATAGTCGAATGGATCTAGATATCCATCATTTAGCAACTTTTGAATCATTCTTTTATGGATGTGACCTAGCCTACAATGCCACAGGTATGCACTGTTCAACTCATCTTATTTCCTTTTGGACACATTTACATTCATGATATGTGGAGTGGTGTCTAATATAAATAAACCATTATACAATGTTCCTTTCATGATGATCTTATCATCTAATAATATCGAACAACCATTGTTCTCAATAACAAATTTATATCCACTAATTGTTAAACATGAAATGGAGATAATGTTTTTGATAATAGAAGGAATAAAATAACATGCATCTAATGCAATAAAAGCTCCACTAAGCAGATGTAGGGCAACCTCGCCAACAGCTACTATAGCAACTTTTGCTCCATTACCCATCTTGAGGTCCATCTCGCCTCTCTCTAGTCTCCTAGGCCTTGCCAGAACCTGCAACGAATTGCATATATGATAAGCACTACCGGTATCCAATACCCATATGTTATCATAAGAGTCTGACAAATGGAGACTGATCATGAATGTACCTGAAGCTTCATCAAGCTTTTGTTTTGCCCTTTCTGCAAGGTACTCTTTGCAGTTTCTCTTCCAGTGCCCATCTTTACCATAGTGGAAGCACTGGCCTTTGTCCTTTGCTGGGTCTTTCTTAGCAACCTTTGCTTTACCTAGTTTGACCTTGTCCTTTCCCTTCTTAAGGGACCTTTCTGTTTTCCTTTTCCTTTTGGTCTCACCAGTGTAGAGAACTGGCTTCTCTTTCTTGATAGTACTCTCTGCCTCCCTCAACATATTGAGAAGCTATGGGAGAGTCACTTCAAGCTTATTCATATTAAAATTCATTATGAACTATGAAAAGGAATCTGGTAGGGACTGAAGCACAATGTCCACACACAAGTTATCCTCTAGGACTATTCCTAGACCTGTGAGTTTCTCTATCCACTCAATCATCTTTAGGATATGGTTCTGAACCGGTGTCCCCTCAGTCATCCTAGAACGGAAGAGGCTCTTAGATATCTCATATCGCTGAGTCCTTCCCTGTTCCACAAACAATTTGCGGACATGTAGGAGAATAGATCTGGCATCCATCTTTTCATGTTGTCTCTATAACTCAAGAGTCATAGAGCCCAACATATAGCACTGAGCAAGAGTGGAGTCATCAATGTACTTCACATAGCGAGCGATCTCATCCTCGTTTGCCCCTTCTTCAGGCGCAAGCATCACTGTATCAAGGACGTACATGATTTTCTCCATTGTGAGAACAATTCTCAAGTTACGGAGCCAATCCGTATAATTTGGACCAGTGAGGCAGTTGACATCAAGTATGCCACGTAAGGGATTTGAAAGCGACATTTTTCTGAAAATATAGATGCAGCAGAAATGAATAACATGCAGATTTTGCAAGAAATAAACTATCAAGATATTGACTTTTATCTTAATATGCTCCCACTATTTTACTAACGAGTCACGCGACACCCTCAGCACATGAAATGGAAGTCTCCGGCAGACTTCTAGTGGGGATCAGGATCCAATCAACGTCTTAGTGTAACCTCGAGAGACTCGACTAATCACACTAAGCCTAAAAGGTAGGCAACTCTTGTCGATCACAACTCCTTGTGATTCCCGTCCTATTCGGCCTCCGAATCACCATGGCCTTGAGGGACTCGACCAACCATGATGCTCGGTTAAGTCAACACATTCGTTACAAGATGAGTCTGATTTGATGATATACCCTCGAGGGACTCGACCAAGTATACCATGCCCTCAGGTCATCGGTGACATCTCTATGTCGTAAGCAAGATAGCGAATCGCGATATAGGTGAGTCTCGAGGAACTCGACCAACTCAACCTACACCGGAAATCGGTTCCTACTTATAACGATGGAAGGCCACGTGGGTCAATCTAATTGCCTCACGTTTACCGACTTAATATTATCGAGAGATGTTTCTATGATTTGGTCTCCTAATATGACATGTCACACATATACATATTTAATATATATCTACATCGTATGCAAATATATATACATATCTAGTATGTGTATAAGCAATTATACCAGATGATCATGGACCACAACCTAATATGATTAGGCCCGAGCCAGTAGGCCTAATCACTCACATCAAGATCTATGTGTGCAACGATGCATCTCCATGCCCTGTGATCGTCCATTTCGTCCTTGTCGGTTCCGTCGACATCTTGATGCATCTTCATACATCACGATCGTCCGTCTCGTGGGTCCCGCTATCGTATCCACGCTCCCGCTATGCCTCCTCATGTGATTACAACTTAATCATAGGCACATAGGCCCGACAATAATTGAGAAATATAATGGAGGTTCGCAGACCTCAATAATAATAATCACAGGTACACACATCACACGGTCCATGATCATCCGTCCACACTGTTAGGATCGAGAGCACTAAGAGGGGGGGGGGTGAATTAGTGCAGCTGAAATCTTACAGCGATTTCCAAAAACGAAAGCTGCGTTCGTCCGATAAAAAACGATTTCGATAGTGCAGTTTGCGTCTAAGCGCAGTTTGCGTCTAAGCGCAGTTTGCGTCTAAACACAGTTTGCGTCTAAGCGCAGTTTGCGTCTAAGCACAGTTTGCGACTAAGCACAGTTTGCGTCTAAGCGTAGTTTGCGTCTAAACTCAGTTTTACGTCCAAACGTAGTTTTACGTCTAAACGCAGTTTTACGTCTAAACGCAGTTTTACGTCTAAACGCAGTTTTACGTCTAAACGCAATTTTACGTCTAAACGCAGTTTTGCGTCTAAATGCAGTTTTACGTCTAAACGCAGTTTTACGTCTAAACGTAGTTTTACGTCTAAACGCAGTTTTGCATCTAAACGCAGTTTTACGTCTAAACGTAATTTTACGTCTAAATGTAGTTTTGCGTCTAAAAGCAGTTTTGAACCTTGAAAAGCGTTTTATGTAGAAAGCAATTTGCAGTTATAAATGGAATCCGAATGTAAGCGTAAACTGCAGTGTGAAGATCGTACGAAAACACGATTTACGTTTGAATGCAGATTCTGAAAGATCAGAGCTTAGAAACTCGTTCGTAAAGGCACAGAGGGCAGTAGCAATGTAGGAGGTTTGCAGTAATGATAAAGTGCTCAAGGTAAAAGCAAACCAGAGATTTAGAGTGGTTCGGTCAGTCTTGACCTACTCCACTTTTGGCTTCCTCCTCCGACGAGGTCATCGACGTCAACTAGCTGCCTTCCTTCAATGGGCGAAGGCTAACTGCCCTTTTACAGTTTCTCTCCTTTTGACAGGCTCAGGAGACAACCTTTATAGATCCTTTCTCTCCTCTCTTTACAACTCAAGACTTGAAGAATAGAAGGAGGAGAACTTTAGGACTTTACACAAATTTGAGCTCTTAGAATCACTGAAAAGATCAAGAATTCAGTGTGGATCTGTGTCTCTTCAGTGCTGAATGGGTGGGGTATTTATAGGCCCCATCCCAGTTCAAATTTGGAGCTCAAAACGATCAAATCGATCAAATCCCAGAATTCCGGGATCAAGCGGTTGCACCTCTTGACTGGAGAGGTTGCACCGCTTGGCAGAGCTCGGAGACTGAGCCCAGGCGGTTACACCTCTCTGTCAGAGGCTGTTGCACCGCCTGAGTCTGGCTCGAAGACAGAGCCCCCGGCGGTGCCACCTCTTGACTGAGGCGGTTGCACCGCTCTGCTAGAGCTCGAAGACCGAGCTCTGGCGGTGCTACCTCTCTGTTAGGGCGGTTCCACCGCCCAGTCTAGCTCGAAGACCGAGCTCAGGCGGTGCTACCTCTCTGTCAGGGCGGTTCCACCGCCCAGTCTAGCTCGAAGACTGAGCTCTGGGAGGTTGCACCGCCTGGCTGGGGCGGTTGCACCTCCTGGCCTAGGCGGTTGCACCGCCTGGTGCAATCAGGGTCCGAATGGTTCGCTCCATTCGGCCCAATTTGAATCTTTTCAGGGGCCCAATTGCCCCAAGATTAAGCTAATGGGATCACCTCCCATTTTCAAGCTTAATCATCGTGCTAACTATGATTAACTCTAAGACAACTTCTACAGCTTTGCTCCGATGCGTCAATCGCTTCTTCCGGCGAGTTTCCGGCGAACTTCCGTCGATCATCCGATAAACCCTCGGTGATCCTTCTGCGGACATCCGGCATACTCCTGGACTTTGCGACGATCCACTTGGGGAGTTCCGACGAGCTTCGCTTGGCAAGCTTCTGGACTTCTCGGATCTGTTCTCGCTGAACCTCCGACGACCGTCCGAACTTCCGTCGAACTCTCGAACTCCCAACGTGATCATGATCTTGACTCCGGCGCAACACCTGCTGCTTGTCTTACTCTCATCGTAGTTAATCCTGCACACCAAAACAAAACTTCGATCGAGACAATTAATCCTAAGCAATTAACCAAGTTGTCCGACATGTCATTGGTCCCTCGACGCTTCGTCCGATTCTTCGGCGCATCGTCCTCTCCTGCAGCCTATTGCCCAATCGGCCAGTTGACTCCGCAACTCCGATATCCTTGGCACAATACCCGCTCTTCTTGGCCCGATGCCCGAGTTCACGGCCCGAAGCCTTCTGTCGATACGTCGACCGATCCACCGGCCCGACGTCCAATCTTCTGACATGTTCCTTCGGCACAACATGATTTTCCTGCTTTAATTATCTCATCCTGATCGAAGCACCCTGCGCCACTCAAAACGCAGATTAAATCATAAACATATATCAAGTAGTTTCATCATCAAAATACGAGATTCAACAATCTCCCCCTTTTTGATGATGACAACTACTTGATGACGGAGTTAAACTTAACTCCCGGAGTTTAAACAAACTCCCCCTATCAATATGCCATATTGATAGAAACTCTTAGATTCAAAAATCTAAGCAACATGTCATCATAAACGGAGTTAACCTTAACTCCCAGAGTTTAAACAAACTCCCCCTATCAATATGTCATATTGATAGAACCTTGAATTCAAACTGAATTCAAGTCATTGCAATATTCATCATGAATACTTGCAACACGTCAACATAAACATATGCATAAACTTATGCATCACATGTCATGTCATCAACATACTGAACCCCCTTTGTCATCAACAAAAAGGAGAAGTACCACAATCAAGTGTGTGTGATATTGGTTCAACTCATTGCATGAAAATCATAATATCAAGTTTTATCATCATGCAAGTTTGCTAATATCAAATATCAACATGAAAAATTGCGATGTAAGCTTTTGATATCATAACGCAAACATTTCAAGTGTTTATCAATTGTAGCATTTCGTCACATGGTAAGATATCAATGCGTAAAATTACGATACAAGTTCTTGATATCTTAACGCATGATGCAAACATGGCATAATGCAAGTTTGGCAATCATAGCATCAATTCATATATCTCTTAATGATGCAAGCATTGCAAATATGGCAATCATATCAATTCATATATCTCTTGATGATGCAAGCATAGCATCAGTCTTGATAGCATCAATTCATATATTTCTCCCCCTTTGTCATCAACAAAACGGAGAACGATATAAGCAAATTTTAAGCATAAGTGCTTGTTGTTATGTATGTGAAATAAATCCTTGCAAGTAAAAACACTTTCATCCATATTCATCAAATCCATTTCTCAAAAATTATCTTTCACATGATGTGTGTATGAGAGATGTATTTGCTAGTTAATTACATATGTCAAAAATCAATGATATGAACTAAACTTGATATGACATATGCTTGTTAAGTTTGGAAGAGAGTGAACTTGATATGTTAGATTCAAGAGAATCCGAAAATGAAATTTGACTCTTTCTTCCATTCGGACAAGGTTTTGCTATAGATATTCAATTACAATCATGAAGGTAAAGCATACTTGTTATCATGGAAGTTTTGTATTCAAGCACATAATTTTCAACATGTAATTGTGTAAAATCATTATGCCAATCAAGTGATTCGATCATTCAATCAAGAAGGTTCGAAAAATAATTTTAACACGTTCAATCATTAGGACGTATTTTTGACATAGTTTTTCAAATACAATCATAAAGATAAGACATGCTCATCATCATGATAGTATGATAGCAAGTTTACCATATACAAGCTAGCAAAAAATTTCTAAATTTTAAGACCCGCATGCTAGCAATTTTGAGATGTTCAAGAAAGCAACTCTTGCTTCTTGAAATATAAGTTTTGCTAGATGTGCAAGTGAACTTTTTGCTTCTTGAGATAGGCAAGATAGCATTCCTTGGTGATGTTCAATATAGCTAAGTTCTACATCATGCAAGCTAGTGAATTTTATAACATTTTAGAACATGCATAATCACCAAAGCATCATAAATTTTAATGATGTGCAAAATTACAAATTTTGCATGATTGCATTTGTGTGTCTTGAGATCTGCAAGATAGCACTTCTTAGTGATGTTCAAGATAGCAATTTCTTCTCTTTTGAGAAGTGCAATTTTTGCTTTCTTCTTGAATTGTGCAAGCTAGCTATCTCCCCTTTTGTCATTGTCAAAAAGAAGGGAAAAACCCTTTACATCAAATTTTAAATCATGACAAAGGTTAGTATCAATCTTATTTGTGCATCATTATATTTTCAAATTAAAACATGCACATTTTCAAAACAAATAAACTCATTATTATATGCATCATTCCAAATCATCATTCATATTATTTCAATCATTGTTTCAATCACCACTTATAGCTTATCATGCACAATATATAAAATCATCTAACATGATACAATAATTTATTTTCAAAATATTTATCACTATTTTAATGTATGATAATGAAGTATTCATGATACCGAACATTAAATCAGTATTTATCACTTCATTTTAATCATGATTCCAAACATTTATCATTTAAAGCATTCATGATATACATTAAAAAAAAAAAAAACATGTGCATCATTCCAAATCATAAATATTTTAAATCATCATGATATTAATTTGTCACATTGCATCCTACCATGCATGATCGAAACTTCTCATTTGCATACATAAATTCATGAATATCTCATGCATTCATATCATCACTTGAGGAGTATTGAAAAGGAATAATTGGGTGATGAGATAAATATTTCATGAGTACAAAGAATTGTATAAAAATCATATCATGAATACAAGGAATATAAGTCATAATCATTCAAGAGAAAATTCATTATTCATTTTCAATTCATTCAATTTGATAAATCAAGATTATGATTTTGATAAAACTTATTTCAATTTTAAATTATCAAAATCATTTTTATGGCTCACAAAATTTATAAATAGATTCATGATTTCATCGAGAAATAACAATGGAAATTAACATGATACACATTATTACTTCTCAACCACATATAGCATGATTTCATAAGGTATTTTTAATCAAAATTATTTTGTTTATCATAAACATGCAATTTTCATGATTATTTTTAAAATTACTAGAATGATAAGCATGATTCCTAATTGTTTGTATTTTCATTATAAGATTATTAAACATGCAATTTTCAAGAAAATTAAAAAAAAAATGCTTTATGAAAAGCATCATGTAATTTCAAAGTAAATTAAAGGCATTTTGATTACCTCAGCGTCGAAAGGCGTAAAGGCGTAGTTTTCCACCTCGCCTTTGTTGATTTTCTCCTCGTCTTCGGAGGAGCTCGATTCATCCCAATTTTTGTTTTTCTTCTTGCGTTCAAAGCAAGTAGTTTCATTCTTTTTGTTTTTTAATTTTCGTTTCATTTGTAGTTTAAGTTCACCATCACTTGAGCTTATGCTCGAGTGGTCTTCAAATGTTCTATGTCCCATATCCGTTCTGTTCTTTGGAAGGTTGTTTTGTTCATCATTGTCCTCATCACTTGAGTCATCGCTCAAGTGGCATTCATTTGTCCAGAGTTCCAAATCCTTCCTGTTCTTTGGAAGGTGATTGTGTTCAACATGTTCATCATGTGCATTGTGCACCATTTCATATGTCATCAATGAACCAATTAGTTCTTCAAGTGGAAATTGGTTCAAGTTTTTCGATTCTTGAATAGCAGTTACTTTTGGATCCCAAGTTTTAGAAAGTGAGCGCAAAACTTTGTTAACGAGTTCAAAATCCGAAAAGCTTTTACCAAGTGATTTTAAACCATTGACGACATCCGTAAAACGGGTGTACATGTCAACAACGGTTTCGCTTGGTTTCATATGAAAAAGCTCGAAATCATGCAGTAAAATATTAACTTTCGAGTCTTTGACTCTACTAGTTCCCTCGTGCGTGATTTCAAGAGTGCGCCAGATATCGAAAGCCGTTTTGCATAAAGAAACCCGATTGAACTCATTTTTGTCCAAAGCGCAAAATAAGGCATTCATAGCCTTTGCGTTTAAAGAAAAATACTTCTTCTCTAAATCCGACCATTCGTTCATCGGTTTAGAGGGAAGTTGAAAACCGTTTTCAACGATATTCCATAAATCCAGATTTAGAGAAATCAAGAAAACTCTCATTCGAGTTTTCCAATAAGTGTAGTCCAATCCGTTAAAGAACGGTGGACGAAAGACCGAAAAGCCCTCTTGAAGAGCCATTTCTCTCGGGTGTAAATTCGAAATGAGAAATACCCCGCTCTGATACCAATTGTTAGGATCGAGAGCACTAAGAGGGGGGGGGGGTGAATTAGTGCAGCGGAAATCTTACAGCGATTTCCAAAAACGAAAGCTGGTTCGTCCGATAAAAAACGATTTCGATAGTGCAGTTTGCGTCTAAGCGCAGTTTGCGTCTAAACACAGTTTGCGTCTAAGCGCAGTTTGCGTCTAAGCACAGTTTGCGTCTAAGCGCAGTGTGCGTCTAAACTCAGTTTTACGTCCAAACGCAGTTTTACGTCTAAACGCAGTTTTACGTCTAAACGCAGTTTTGCGTCTAAACGCAGTTTTGCGTCTAAACGCAGTTTTACGTCTAAACGCAGTTTTATGTCTAAACGCAGTTTTGCGTCTAAACGCAGTTTTACGTCTAAACGTAATTTTACGTCTAAATGTAGTTTTGCGTCTAAAAGCAGTTTTGAACCTTGAAAAGCGTTTTACGTAGAAAGCAATTTGCAGTTATAAATGGAATCCGATTGTAAGCGTAAACTGCAGTGTGAAGATCGTACGAAAACACGATTTACGTTTGAATGCAGATTCTGAAAGATCATAGCTTAGAAACTCGTTCGTAAAGGCGCAGAGGGCAGTAGCAATGTAGGAGGTTTGCAGTAATGAGAAAGTGCTCAAGGTAAAAGCAAACCAGAGATTTAGAGTGGTTCGGTCAGTCTTGACCTACTCCACTTTTGGCTTCCTCCTCCGACGAGGTCACCGACGTCAACTAGCTGCCTTCCTTCAATGGGCGAAGGCTAACTGCCCTTTTACAGTTTCTCTCCTTTTGACAGGCTCAGGAGACAACCTTTACAGATCCTTTCTCTCCTCTCTTTACAAATCAAGACTTAAAGAACAGAAGGAGGAGAACTTTAGGACTTTACACAAATTTGAGCTCTTAGAATCACTGAAAAGATCAAGAATTCGGTGTGGATCTGTGTCTCTTCAGTGCTGAATGGGTGGGGTATTTATAGGCCCCATCCTAGTTCAAATTTCGAGCTCAAAACGATCAAATCGATCAAATCCCAGAATTCCGGGATCAGGCGGTTGCACCTCTGTTGAATCTCGGATTTTGATGATGAAGTCAATTGTCATTTGTTATCTAATCTATGTGTTGAGATAAGTGTGCAGGATTAACTACGATGAGAGTAAGACAAGCAGCAGGAGTTGCGCCGGAGTCAAGATCATGATCACGTTGGGAGTTCGAGAGTTCGACGGAAGTTCGGACGGTCGTCGGAGTTTCAGAGAGAACAGATCCGAGAAGTCCAGAAGCTTGCCAAGCGAAGCTCGTCGGAACTCGCCAAGTGGATCGTCGCAAAGTCCAGGAGTATGCCGGATGTCCGCAGAAGGATCACCGAAGGTTATCGGTTGATCGACGGAAGTTGGCCGGAAACTCGCCGGAAGAAGCGATTGACGCATCGGAGCAAAGCTGCAGAAGTTGTCTTAGAAATAATCGTAGTTAGCACGATGATTAAGCATGAAAATGGGAGGTGATCCCATTAGCTTAATCTTGGGGCAATTGGGCCCCTGAAAAGATTCAAAGTGGGTCGAATGGAGTGAACCATTCGGACCCTGATTGCACCAGGAGGTGCAACCGCCCCAGCCAGGAGGTGCAACCGCCTGGGCTGTGGGGTTGAGAGGTGCAACTGCCCCAGCCAGGAGGTGCAACCGCCAGGGTTGCAAGGCTGGGAGGTGCAACCGCTCCAGCCAAGAGGTTGCACCGCCAGAGCTCAAGTTCCGAGCTCTGCCAGGCGATGCAACCACCGAGCTCAATCTTCGAGCTCTGGCAGAGTGGTGCATCAGCCTGAGCTCAGTCTTGAGCTTTGCCAGGTGATGCATTCACCAAGCTCAGTCTTCGAGCTCTGGCAGAATGGTGCATCAGCTTGAGCTCAGTTTGGAGCTCTGCCAAGTGATGCAACCACCAAGCTCAGATTTCGAGCTCTGCCAGGTGATGCAACCACCAAGCTCAGTCTTCGAGCTCTGCCAGGTGATGCAACCATCGAGCTCAGTCTTCGAGCTCTGGCAGAGAGAAGCAATCGGCAGAGCTCAGTCTTCGAGCTCTGCCAGGCGGTGCCACCTCTCCAGTCGAGAGGTGCAACCGCCTGATCCCAGAATTCTGGGATTTGATCATTTTGAGCTCGAATTTTGAATTGGGTTGGGGCCTATAAATACCCAACCCATTCAGCACTGAAAAGATAACAGACCTATACCAAAATCGTGATCTTTTCTGTGATTCTAAAGAGCTCAAAAGTGTTGTAAAGCCTTTAAGTCTCCTCCTTCTGTTCTTCAAGTTTTCAATTGTAAAGTGAGGAGAGAAAGGTCTGTAAAGGTTGTCTCCTAAGCCTGTCAAAAGGAGAGAAATTGTAAGAGGGAAGTTTGGCCTTCGCCCATTGAAGGAAGGCACCTAGTTGACGTCGGCAACCTCATCGGTGGAGGAAGCCAAAAGTGGAGTAGGTCAAGGCTGACCGAACCACTCTAAATCTCTGGTTTGCGTTTAATTTCGAGTACTTTATCATTACTGCAAACCTCCCTCATCACTACTGCTCTCTGCGCTTTCACGAACAAGTTCTAAGAGCTGTTCTTCCAAATCTGCATTCAGACGTAACTTCGTATTTTCATACATTACAGCTTACGTTTACGTTTGATTCTGCAGAACTGTTTTCCGCGCTTTTACGAACGAGCTTCCTTGCAGTTTACGCTTACATTTTAATCCTATTAATAACTGCAATCTGTCCTCTACGATTTTACGAACGAGTTTCAACATTTAGACGTAAAACTGCATTCAGACGTAAATCGGCTTTCCTCGCTCAATCATCAGATTTCAGTTCACGTTTACGTCTTGATTTCAACTGCATACTGCCTTCTGTGAGTATACAAACGAGTTTCAAAGTTTAGACGTAAATCTGCGTCTAGACGTAAAACTGCGTTTAGACGTAAATCTGCGTTTAGACGTAAAACTGCGTCTAGACGTAAAACTGCGTTTAGACGTAAATCTGCGTTTAGACGTAAAACTGCATTTGGACGTAAATCTACGTTTAGACGTAAAACTGCGTTTAGACGTAAAACTGCGTTTAGACGTAAAACTGCGTTTAGACGTAAAACTGCGTTTAGACGTAAATCTGCGTTTAGACGTAAATCTGCATTTAGACGTAAATCTGAGTTTAAACGCAAAACTGCGCTTAGACGCAAAACTGCGCTTAAACGCAATCTGCACTTAGACGCAAACTGCACTTAGATACAAACTGAGAATTTGCTTTTGCATCACAATAGTTTTTGAACGAACGCAGCTTTTGGTTTTTAAATTATTATAAGATTTCCGCTGCACTAATTCACCCCCCCCCCTCTTAGTGCTCTCGATCCTAACAATTGGTATCAGAGCAAGGTTAACTCTCTAAAGGATTAAAACCCAAGAGAGATGGCATACGCCGGAAACCAAGAAGGGCATTCGATTACACGTCCACCCATGTTCAGTGGAACGGACTACACTTACTGGAAGACCCGAATGAGGATCTTTCTTATTTCTATGGATTTTGAACTATGGAACCTTGTTGAAAATGGATTTTCAAAATCTTCTCTTCCAATGATCGATTGGAACGATTTGGAGAAGAAGGCTTTCGCTCTTAATGCAAAGGCTATGAATGCCTTATTTTGCGCACTAGATAAAAACGAATTTAATCGTGTTTCAACTTGCGAAACTGCTTTTGATATTTGGCACACACTTGAAGTGACCCACGAGGGCACAAGTAGAGTGAAAGAGTCAAAAATCAATTTGTTGCTACATTCTTTTGAACTTTTTCGAATGAAACCGAGTGAAACCATTGGCGACATGTTTACCCGTTTCACGGATGTCGTCAACGGTTTAAAAGGTCTCAGAAAGAGCTTTTTGGATTTTGAGCTTGTTAATAAGATACTAAGATCCCTTCCTAAGAGTTGGGATCCTAAAGTCACCGCCATTCAAGAGGCAAAAGATCTGCGAAATTTCCCTCTTGAAGAACTAATCGGGTCATTAATGACCTACGAAATGACATGCAAAGCTCATGAAGAGCAAGAAGACATCCTTCCAAAGAACAGGAAGGATATGGCACTTAAAACTTCTGAATGCCACTTGAGAGAAAACTCAAGTGATGAGGACTGTGATGATGACTTGGCACTTTTGACAAGAAAGTTTAAAAAATTCTTCAAAAGAAACAAGTTTAAAAACGATGTGAAAAATAAACTTGAACCTAAGAAGGACCAAGTAATCTGCTATGAATGTAAAAAGCCGGGACATTACAAAAGTGATTGTCCCCAAGTCAAGAAAAGAACAACAAAGAAGAAGGCGCTCCAAGCAACATGGGATGATTCGAGCGCATCTGAGGAAGAAGAATCCAACACCGAGCAAGTTGCTCATTACGCAATTATGGCCATCGAAGAGGAGGTAACGGATTTATTAGATGCTGATTTATCTTTCGATGAATTATTAAATGCCTTCCATGATTTATTTGATGAATGCAAAGTTATAAATAGAAAATACAAGTTGCTAAAAAAGGTACATGATAATCTTACTTGTGAGTTTGATAAGTTAAAAGTCGAACATCATGATAATTTAAATTCATGTATCAAATGTCATGATTTAGTAACTTTACAAAAAGAAAACTTGCTACTTAAGGACACCTTGAAGAAATTCGAGGTTGGTAGCAAGTCATTAAACATGATCCTTACAAACAAGGGTCATGCTCCCAAAAGAAGTGGGATTGGATTTGTGAGGAGTCCTCACCGAAATCCAACTACCTTTGTAAGAGGCCCCATCTTACACGTTCAACACCAAACCAAGTGCAACTTTTGTTGCAAATCTGGACACAAGACACATTGTTGTCCATTCAAGAAAACAAGTCCAAACAAATTAGTTTGGGTTCCTAAAGGAACCATGATAAACTCTATGCAACATGATAGAAAATGTAGATCTATTTATGAAGCACCCAAAAGCAAATGGGTACCTAAACATCATCCTTTCTTGTAGAAAACTAAACAATCGCAAGCTAGGAGCAAGAAATGGTACCTTGATAGTGGATGCTCAAGGCATATGACCGGAGATCCATCTCAATTCTCTAAGCTCTCTAGCATAGACGAAGGATATGTCACCTTCGGAGACAACAACAAGGGTAAAATCATTGGCAAAGGAACCATAGGTAACAAATCCAACCTCTCTATTGAAGATGTTTTACTAGTTGATGGTTTAAAACATAACCTCTTGAGCATTAGTCAATTATGTGATAAAGGATATATTATAAGATTTGAATCTAATGCCTGCATCATTGAAAAACCACACAAAAATATATCTATGATTGCATTAAAACAAAACAACGTATACACTATTGACATCAATGACTTATGTGATGAAATGTGCTTTGCCGTTATGAATGAGGATGCTTGGCTATGGCATAGAAGATTAGGTCATGCTAGCATGAAACTAATCAATCAAGTATCATCTAGAGAACTTGTAAGAGGAATTCCTCATATCAAGTTCATCAAAGATAATGTATGTGATGCTTGCCAATTAGGTAAGCAAATAAGGGGTAGCTTCAAAGCTAAGAATCAAATAAGCACCTCTAGGCCCTTACAATTGATCCATATGGACTTGTTCGGACCAATATCTACATCGAGTCTAGGAGGTAGCAAATACGCCTTTGTCATTATTGATGACTACAGCAGATATACATGGACCTACTTCTTAAAACAAAAAAATGAATGCTTTAGACATTTTACCAAGTTTTGTAAACTTGTTCAAAATGAGAAGGAATCTATGATTTCGTCAATTAGAAGTGATCACGGTGGAGAATTTCAAAACCATGACTTCCAAGAATTCTGTGAACTCAACGGATACAACCATAACTTCTCTACTCCAAGAAATCCTCAACAAAATGGGGTAGTAGAAAGAAAAAATCGAAATTTGCAAGAAATGGCAAGAACCATGTTGAATGAACATAGCCTACCCAAATATTTTTGGGCCGAAGCTGTAAACACTGCATGTTATATTTTAAATAGAGTCCTAGTAAGACCCTTACTCTCCAAAACTCCCTATGAGTTATGGAATAACAAAAAACCCAATGTCTCATATTTTAAAGTCTTTGGGTGTAAGTGTTTTATCTTGAATGAAAAGGATAACTTAGGAAAATTCGATGCTAAATCTGATGAAGGAATCTTTCTTGGTTATTCTTCGGTTTCTAAAGCTTTTCGCATCTTCAATAAAAGAACCTTAATTATTGAAGGATCCATCCATGTTGTTTTCAATGAGATTTCAGAAATTAAGAAAAATGATCTTGATGATGATGTTAATTTTGATTCCTTGAATTTAAACGAAACCCCGTCTCCAACTAGCAACTTGGTTGCATCCACTTCCAAAACATCCTTACCCAAGGATTGGAAGTATATTGATGCTCATCCTAAGGAGCTAATCCTAGGAGACACATCAAAGGGGGTTCAAACACGATCTTCTTTTAAAAACTTTTGTGCCAACGCCGCTTTTCTCTCCCAAATTGAACCCAAATGTATTGATGAAGCCATGAAAGATGATTCATGGATTATCGCAATGCAAGATGAATTAAATCAATTTGAGAGAAATGAGGTGTGGACGCTTGTTCCTAGGCCAAATGACCATTTAGTAATTGGTACTAAATGGATCTTTAGAAACAAGCAAGATGAAAATGGTATCGTGGTTAGAAACAAGGCTAGATTAGTGGCCAAAGGTTTCAACCAAGAAGAAGGTATCGATTACGAAGAAACCTTCGCACCTGTGGCTCGATTGGAAGCCATAAGGTTGCTCCTTGCCTACGCTAGTTGCAATAATTTTAAGTTATTTCAAATGGATGTTAAAAGCGCTTTTCTAAATGGTTTCATTTCCGAAGAAGTTTATGTTGAACAACCTCCTGGATTTGGAAACAATGGCTACCCTAATCATGTGTTTAGATTAACTAAAGCTCTCTATGGTTTAAAACAAGCCCCAAGGGCTTGGTATGAGAGACTTAGCTCTTTTCTCATTGAAAATAATTTCATTAAAGGCAAGGTTGATACTACATTATTTATCAAGAATTTTGAAGATAATTTTCTCATTGTTCAGATTTATGTTGATGATATTATCTTTGGTTCTACAAATGAATCTCTTTGTGAATCCTTTTCGAAAACTATGAGTCATGAATTCGAAATGAGTCTAATGGGAGAGTTAACATTCTTCTTAGGCCTACAAATCAAACAACTAAGCAATGGCATCTTTATTAGTCAAACCAAATATGCTGTGAGTTTGCTAAAGAAGTTCAAAATGAATAATTCAAAAGCCATTGACACTCCTATGAGCACCTCCACTAAGTTAGAAATTGATGAGAATGGAGAAAGCTTCGATCAAAAAACCTATAGGGGTATGATAGGAAGTTTACTTTACCTCACTGCCACCAGACCAGACATTATGTTCAGTGTAGGACTTTGTGCTAGATTTCAATCAGACCCTAAGATATCTCATCTCAAAGCTGTCAAAAGAATACTCAGATATCTTAATGGAACTACCAATCTAGGATTATGGTACCCAAAATCAGAAAATTTTGAATTAACAGCTTATGCTGATGCGGACTTCGCTGGCTGTAAACTAGACAGAAAAAGCACATCAGGATCATGTCAATTTTTAGGACATGCCCTTGTATCCTGGTCATCTAAGAAACAAAACTCGGTTGCCCTATCAACAACCGAAGCTGAATACATTGCAGCAAGTGCATGCTGTGCACAAGTTGTATGGATGAAAAACACTTTAGAAGATTACAAAGTGAATCTTAAAGATATTCCCATTAAATGTGATAACACGAGTGCAATATGCTTAACTAAAAATCCTATACAACACTCAAGAACAAAACACATTGATATTAGACATCACTTTATATGTGATCATGTCACTAATCATGACGTGACCATAGAGTTTATTGATACCAAACATCAACTGGCTGATATCTTCACAAAACCCCTATGTGAAGAACAATTTGATTACATAAGAAGAGAATTAGGAATGTTGATGTGTCCGAATACTTAAACTAGTTAAAATTATCTTTCGGATGTTATTACTATTACATGCCTTGACAACGCTTGATCAAATAACATGTTGCAAAATATGTGACAAATATTTTTAACCAAATGCATGTAAGAAGTTCATTTTTTGGGTTGTATGCTAAAAATGGGATGTTCCCGTACACTCTTATGAAAACTCTTTGGAAAATGACTTTCCTTCGTCAAGCAAAATATATGTGTCATGACTTCCTTTATATGCTTGATAATGCTATCATGCTTTTTGTTGATGACAAAGGGGGAGAAAAATATGAATTGATAAACACTATGTCATAGCTGAACTGCCATAATCATATCTATGTCATAGTTGCAAATACTTGAGTGATGCTATAAACAATGTTATGCCATCCCTGCATCACCAAGAGATAAGCTGAACTGCCATAATCATATCTATGTCATAGTTGCAAATACTTGAGTGATGCTATAAACAATGTTATGCCATCCTTGCATCACCAAGAGATATGTGAACATGTACTATAGTTTGCATCATGTCTTGATTTGATATTATAAAGAAAGTGCAAACTTACTAGAAAATCTCAAATGTGAGCATCATGTAAAAAGTCCTTCGTTGCTTTATATGATTACATGATGAATGGTTACAAACACAATCATACAAACTTGATGATGTATGTCATGCCTTGACATAATTCTTGAAGAGATACATCATGATAGGCATCATGATGGGAGCATTGATAAGTTTAACTGATCTAACTTATCAATACGTCACTTGAATTCTTAGGTCTTGAATTCAAGGTTGACTTATCTCAACTATGGCATATAGATAGGGGGAGTTAAGGACAACTCCTTTATCAATTGATTGTCATCATCAAAAAGGGGGAGATTGTTGAATCTCGGATTTTGATGATGAAGTCAATTGTCATTTGTTATCTAATCTATGTGTTGAGATAAGTGTGCAGGATTAACTACGATGAGAGTAAGACAAGCAGCAGGAGTTGCGCCGGAGTCAAGATCATGATCACGTTGGGAGTTCGAGAGTTCGACGGAAGTTCGGACGGTCGTCGGAGGTTCAGAGAGAACAGATCCGAGAAGTCCAGAAGCTTGCCAAGCGAAGCTCGTCGGAACTCGCCAAGTGGATCGTCGCAAAGTCCAGGAGTATGCCGGATGTCCGCAGAAGGATCACCGAAGGTTATCGGTTGATCGACGGAAGTTGGCCGGAAACTCGCCGGAAGAAGCGATTGACGCATCGGAGCAAAGCTGCAGAAGTTGTCTTAGAAATAATCGTAGTTAGCACGATGATTAAGCATGAAAATGGGAGGTGATCCCATTAGCTTAATCTTGGGGCAATTGGGCCCCTGAAAAGATTCAAAGTGGGTCGAATGGAGTGAACCATTCGGACCCTGATTGCACCAGGAGGTGCAACCGCCCCAGCCAGGAGGTGCAACCGCCTGGGCTGTGGGGTTGAGAGGTGCAACCGCCCCAGCCAGGAGGTGCAACCGCCAGGGTTGCAAGGCTGGGAGGTGCAACCGCCCCAGCCAGGAGGTGCAACCGCCAGGGTTGCAAGGCTGGGAGGTGCAACCGCTCCAGCCAAGAGGTTGCACCGCCAGAGCTCAAGTTCCGAGCTCTGCCAGGCGATGCAACCACCGAGCTCAGTCTTCGAGCTCTGGCAGAGTGGTGCATCAGCCTGAGCTCAGTCTCGAGCTTTGCCAGGTGATGCATTCACCAAGCTCAGTCTTCGAGCTCTGGCAGAATGGTGCATCAGCTTGAGCTCAGTTTGGAGCTCTGCCAAGTGATGCAACCACCAAGCTCAGATTTCGAGCTCTGCCAGGTGATGCAACCACCAAGCTCAGTCTTCGAGCTCTGCCAGGTGATGCAACCATCGAGCTCAGTCTTCGAGCTCTGGCAGAGAGAAGCAATCGGCAGAGCTCAGTCTTCGAGCTCTGCCAGGCGGTGCCACCTCTCCAGTCGAGAGGTGCAACCGCCTGATCCCAGAATTCTGGGATTTGATCGTTTTGAGCTCGAATTTTGAATTGGGTTGGGGCCTATAAATACCCCACCCATTCAGCACTGAAAAGATAACAGACCTATACCAAAATCGTGATCTTTTCTGTGATTCTAAAGAGCTCAAAAGTGTTGTAAAGCCTTTAAGTCTCCTCCTTCTGTTCTTCAAGTTTTCAATTGTAAAGTGAGGAGAGAAAGGTCTGTAAAGGTTGTCTCCTAAGCCTGTCAAAAGGAGAGAAATTGTAAGAGGGAAGTTTGGCCTTCGCCCATTGAAGGAAGGCACCTAGTTGACGTCGGCAACCTCATCGGTGGAGGAAGCCAAAAGTGGAGTAGGTCAAGGCTGACCGAACCACTCTAAATCTCTGGTTTGCGTTTAATTTCGAGTACTTTATCATTACTGCAAACCTCCCTCATCACTACTGCTCTCTGCGCTTTCACGAACAAGTTCTAAGAGCTGTTCTTCCAAATCTGCATTCAGACGTAACTTCGTATTTTCATACATTACAGCTTACGTTTACGTTTGATTCTGCAGAACTGTTTTCCGCGCTTTTACGAACGAGCTTCCTTGCAGTTTACGCTTACATTTTAATCCTATTAATAACTGCAATCTGTCCTCTACGATTTTACGAACGAGTTTCAACATTTAGACGTAAAACTGCATTCAGACGTAAATCGGCTTTCCTCGCTCAATCATCATATTTCAGTTCACGTTTACGTCTTGATTTCAACTGCATACTGCCTTCTGTGAGTATACAAACGAGTTTCAAAGTTTAGACGTAAATCTGCGTCTAGACGTAAAACTACGTTTAGACGTAAATCTGCGTTTAGACGTAAAACTGCGTCTAGACGTAAAACTGCGTTTAGACGTAAATCTGCGTTTAGACGTAAAACTGCGTTTGGACGTAAATCTACGTTTAGACGTAAAACTGCGTTTAGACGTAAAACTGCGTTTAGACGTAAAACTGCGTTTAGACGTAAATCTGCGTTTAGACGTAAATCTGCATTTAGACGTAAATCTGAGTTTAAACGCAAAACTGCGCTTAGACGCAAAACTGCGCTTAAACGCAATATGCACTTAGACGCAAACTGCACTTAGATACAAACTGAGAATTTGCTTTTGCATCACAATAGTTTTTGAACGAACGCAGCTTTTGGTTTTTAAATTATTATAAGATTTCCGCTGCACTAATTCACCCCCTCCCCTCTTAGTGCTCTCGATCCTAACAACCTCTTGACTGGAGAGGTTGCACCGCCTGGCAAAGGTCGGAGACTGAGCCCAGGCGGTTGCACCTCTCTGTCAGAGGCGGTTGCACCGCCTGAGTCTGGCTCGAAGACAGAGCCCCCGACGGTGCCACCTCTTGACTGAGGCGGTTGCACCACTCTGCCAGAGCTCGAAGACCGAGCTCAAGCGGTGCTACCTCTCTGTCAGGGCGGTTCCACCGCCCAGTCTAGCTCGAAGACCGAGCTCAGGCGGTGCTACCTCTCTGTCAGGGCGGTTCCACCGCCCAGTCTAGCTCGAAGACTGAGCTCTGGGCGGTTGCACCGCCTGGCTGGGGCGGTTGCACCGCCCAGTCTCGCAGCCTTGGCGGTTGCACCTCCTGGCCTAGGCGGTTGCACCGCCTGGTGCAATCAAGGTCCGAATGGTTCGCTCCATTCGGCCCAATCTGAATCTTTTCAGGGGCCCAATTGCCCCAACATTAAGCTAATGGGATCACCTCCCATTTTCAAGCTTAATCATCGTGCTAACTACGATTAACTCTAAGACAACTTCTGCAGCTTTGCTCCGATGCGTCAATCGCTTCTTCCGGCGAGTTTCCGGTGAACTTCCGTCGATCATCTGATAAACCCTCGGTGATCCTTCTGCGGACATCCGGCATACTCCTGGACTTTGCGACGATCCACTTGGCGAGTTCCGACGAGCTTCGCTTGGCAAGCTTCTGGACTTCTCGGATCTGTTCTCGCTGAACCTCCGACGACCGTCCGAACTTCCGTCGAACTCTCGAACTCCCAACGTGATCATGATCTTGACTCCGGCGCAACACCTGCTGCTTGTCTTACTCTCATCGTAGTTAATCCTGCACACCAAAACAAAACTTCGATCGAGACAATTAATCCTAAGCAATTAACTAAGTTGTCCGACATGTCATTGGTCCCTCGACGCTTCGTCCGATTCTTCGGCACATCGTCCTCTCCTGCAGCTTATTGCCAAATCGGCCAGTTGACTCCGCAACTTCGATATCCTTGGCACAATACCCGCTCTTCTTGGCCCGATGCCCGAGTTCACGGCCCGAAGCCTTCTGTCGATACGTCGACCGATCCACCGGCCCGACGTCCAATCTTCTGACATGTTCCTTCGGCACAACATGATTTTCCTGCTTTAATTATCTCATCCTGATCGAAGCACCCTGCGCCACTCAAAACGCAGATTAAATCATAAACATATATCAAGTACGAGATTCAACACACACATCATACATCACATGTATAAATAATCATCATCATGTAGGACTACTAGATAATAATAATAAAAAATTAATAATCAACTAAACCTTTTAATTAATTAATATTTTCTGAAATCAGGGACATTAAAGGAAATTTCTGAATTCATAGGGGTATTTTCATAATTTGGACAAAAGACAGAAACTGAAATTTCTCAAATTTTGAGGGGCAAAACTATCTTTTGCCCAGAAAACCCTAATGCTTTTTCCCCTTTTCGTTGCTGCCGACGCCGCTACCCTGCCGGCTGTTGCCTGTGCGGCGGGGCGAGGGCACTACCCTCGCCTACAAGCGGTACGCCCGCTGGCAGCGCTTCCGCTGTGGGTGGGCGCCCCTTTCGGGTGCCGCCGCCTCCGCAGGCGGTGTTGTCCCGCCAGGCGACCGCCCCTTAGGGCGGGTTTCGCCCACGGGAGCAGCGGCGGCGGGTGCCGCTACCTTGCGGTGCCTCTGCCCGTGGGCTGCCAGCCCCACCGGTAGCAAGCCTACTGCAAGCAGGCCCCCGACCGGCTACAGTAGATGCAGCCCCTGTGCTGCCGACCTTCGGCTGCGTTGCACGCACGCAGATCGAGGGCAGCAACTGTTGCTGCCCTTCCTTGTTTTTGCGTCAACAATTTTGACGTCAAAATTCTTCCTAAACACAACACACGTAGTTCAAAACCAATCATTCGCACGAGCAACCTGGCTCTGATACCACTGTTGGGAAATCCTTGGGGGCGACATCATATGCGTAGTGGACGAACAAAAAAAACAAAATCCCCGATTCCTAAAGAGATGTTCGTCGTCGTGCCAAGATTGGTACGCAAAAATCCGCGAAACATGAAACTGCGTATAGAGTAGATTGTGTTACCTAGGGAGATCGTATATCCCTGTTTCCTTACAGATCCTTAGGAGAGGGTGAAGGAGGTCAAGCGTCCTCCTCTCTAGCGGTGATCCACACAGCAGGGTTGCGACGACGCTCCTCAAAACTTCATACCTACTCTGAGGTGGAGATGGAGAGGAGAATAGGAAAAGGCAAACAAAAGCTCTCTAGCCCATGGGGCTCTGAATCCCTCATATTTATAGAGGTCCCCTGTCAAACCCTAATGGGTCCTCCCCTAGTGGGTATTGGATCTGCATCCAATAAGACAAGGGCTCCGTCGGATATCTCATATCCAAACCTCTATTCATCGCAATGCCTACCATATGTGTGTGACCCTCTAGGCCCAATATCGAGCTGACCGTGAGTCATACCTTTCAGAACTCCTTCTAACTCAGTAAATTATTATCTCTGTAATAATTCACTCGACTCATCGACTACGGACGTACTAGGCCACTACGCCGTAGTCCCCAAACGATACAGGGGAATCCAATCCATTGGACTTATCTGTCCTCAGTTACCGTGTACCTATAGTCCCTCATCCATGTAATATACCAGAGACTGTATATCGAGCATGGTGTTGTCAGACCCACACGATTTCTTCTCGAGTCTCGCTCTAATCGGATTCTCCCGGAGAACACTTTCTCTCTCAACCCGAATGACCCTGGCCAGGGATTTGTCTGAGCAAGAACACATGGGATATTCCTCTCATGACGCCGAGAGTGGATGATCCTGTTAGGATCGAGAGCACTAAGAGGGGGGGGGGGTGAATTAGTGCAGCGGAAATCTTATAATAATTTAAAAACCAAAGGCTGCGTTCGTTCAAAAACTATTGTGATGCAAAAGCAAATTCTCAGTTTGTATCTAAGTGCAGTTTGCGTCTAAGTGCAGATTGCTTTTAAGCGCAGTTTTGCGTCTAAGCGCAGTTTTGCATTTAAACTCAGATTTACGTCTAAATGCATATTTACGTCTAAACGCAGATTTACGTCTAAACGCAGTTTTACGTCTAAACGCAGTTTTATGTCTAAACGAAGTTTTACGTCTAAACGCAGTTTTACGTCTAAACGTAGATTTACGTCCAAACGCAGTTTTACGTCTAAACGCAGATTTACGTCTAAACGCAGTTTTACGTCTAGACGCAGATTTACGTCTAAACTTTGAAACTCGTTTGTATACTCACAGAAGGCAGTATGCAGTTGAAATCAAGATGTAAACGTGAACTGAAATCTGATGATTGAGCGAGGAAAGCCGATTTACGTCTGAATGCAGTTTTACGTCTAAATGTTGAAACTCGTTCTTAAAATCGTAGAGGACAGATTGCAGTTATTAATAGGATTAAAATGTAAGCGTAAACTGCAAGGAAGCTCGTTCGTAAAAGCGCGGAAAACAGTTCTGCAGAATCAAACGTAAACGTAAGCTGTAATGTATGAAAATATGAAGTTACGTCTGAATGCAGATTTGGAAGAACAGCTCTTAGAACTTGTTCGTGAAAGCGCAGAGAGCAGTAGTGATGAGGGAGGTTTGCAGTAATAATAAAGTACTCGAAATTAAATGCAAACCAGAGATTTAGAGTGGTTCGGTCAGCCTTGACCTACTCCACTTTTGGCTTCCTCCACCGATGAGGTTGCCGACGTCAACTAGGTGCCTTCCTTCAATGGGCGAAGGCCAAACTTCCCTCTTACAATTTCTCTCCTTTTGACAGGCTTAGGAGACAACCTTTACAGACCTTTCTCTCCTCACTTTACAATTGAAAACTTGAAGAACAGAAGGAGGAGACTTAAAGGCTTTACAACACTTTTGAGCTCTTTAGAATCACAGAAAAGATCACGATTTTGGTATAGGTCTGTTATCTTTTCAGTGCTGAATGGGTGGGGTATTTATAGGCCCCAACCCAATTCAAAATTCGAGCTCAAAACGATCAAATCGATCAAATCCCAGAATTCTGGGATCAGGCGGTTGCACCTCTCGACTGGAGAGGTGGCACCGCCTGGCAGAGCTCGAAGACTGAGCTCTGCCGATTGCTTCTCTCTGCCAGAGCTCGAAGACTGAGCTCGATGGTTGCATCACCTGGCAGAGCTCGAAGACTGAGCTTGGTGGTTGCATCACCTGGCAGAGCTCGAAATCTGAGCTTGGTGGTTGCATCACTTGGCAGAGCTCCAAACTGAGCTCAAGCTGATGCACCATTCTGCCAGAGCTCGAAGACTGAGCTTGGTGAATGCATCACCTGGCAAAGCTCGAGACTGAGCTCAGGCTGATGCACCACTCTGCCAGAGCTCGAAGACTGAGCTCGGTGGTTGCATCGCCTGGCAGAGCTCGGAACTTGAGCTCTGGCGGTGCAACCTCTTGGCTGGAGCGGTTGCACCTCCTAGCCTTGCAACCCTGGCGGTTGCACCTCCTGGCTGGGGCGGTTGCACCTCCCAGCCTTGCAACCCTGGCGGTTGCACCTCCTGGCTGGGGCGGTTGCACCTCTCAACCCCACAGCCCAGGCGGTTGCACCTCCTGGCTGGGGCGGTTGCACCTCCTGGTGCAATCAGGGTCCGAATGGTTCACTCCATTCGACCCACTTTGAATCTTTTCAGGGGCCCAATTGCCCCAAGATTAAGCTAATGGGATCACCTCCCATTTTCATGCTTAATCATCGTGCTAACTACGAATATCTCTAAGACAACTTCTGCAGCTTTGCTCCGATGCGTCAATCGCTTCTTCCGGCGAGTTTCCGGCCAACTTCCGTCGATCAACCGATAACCTTCGGTGATCCTTCTGCGGACATCCGGCATACTCCTGGACTTTGCGACGATCCACTTGGCGAGTTCCGATGAGCTTCGCTTGGCAAGCTTCTGGACTTCTCGGATCTGTTCTCTCTGAACCTCCGACGACCGTCCGAACTTCCGTCGAACTCTCGAACTCCCAACGTGATCATGATCTTGACTCCGGCGCAACACCTGCTGCTTGTCTTACTCTCATCGTAGTTAATCCTGCACAACAAAACAAAACTTCGATCGAGACAATTAATCCTAAGCAATTAACCAAGTTGTCCGACATGTCATTGGTCTGTCGACGCTTCGTCCGATTCTTCGGCGCATCGTCCTCTCCTGCAACCTATTGCCCAATCGGCCAGTTGACTCCGCAACTCCGATATCCTTGGCACAATACCTGCTCTTCTTGGCCGAATGCCCGAGTCCACGGCCCGAAGCCTTCTGTCGATACGCCAACCGATCCACCGGCCCGACGTCCAATCTTCTGACATGTTCCTTCGGCACAACATGATTTTCCTGCTTTAATTGTCTCATCCTGATCGAAGCATCCTGCGTCACTCAAAACGCAGATTAAATCATAAACATATATCAAGTAGTTTCATCATCAAAATACGAGATTCAACAATCTCCCCCTTTTTGATGATGACAACCACTTGATGACGGAGTTAAACTTAGCTCCCGGAGTTTAAACAAACTCCCCCTATCAATATGCCATATTGATAGAACCTTGAATTCAAACTGAATTCAAGTCATTGCAATATTCATCATGAATACTTGCAACACGTCAACATGAACTTATGCATAAACTTATGCATCACATGTCATGTCATCAACATACTTCTCCCCCTTTGTCATCAACAAAAAGGAGAAGTACTACAATCAAGTGTGTGTGATATTGGTTCAACTCATTGCATGAAAATCATAATATCAAGTTTTATCATCATGCAAGTTTGCTAATATCAAATACCAACATGAAAAAAATTGCGATGTAGGCTTTTGATATCATAATGCAAACATTTCAAGTGTTTATCAATTATAGCATTTCATCACATGGTAGGATATCAACGCGTAAAATTACGATACAAGTTCTTGATATCTTAACGCATGATGAAAACATGGCATAATACAAGTTTGGCAATCATAGCATCAATTCATATATCTCTTAATGATGCAAGCATTGCAAATATGGCAATCATATCAATTCATATATCTCTTGATGATGCAAGCCTAGCATCAGTGTTCATGGCATCAATTCATATATTTCTCCCACTTTGTCATCAACAAAACGGAGAACGATATAAGCAAATTTTAAGCATAAGTGCTTGTTGTTATGTATGTGAAATAAATCCTTGCAAGTAAAAACACTTTCATCCATATTCATCAAATCCATTTCTCAAAAAAATATTTTTCACATGATGTGTGTATGAGAGATGTATTTGCTAGTCAATTACATATGTCAAAAATCAATGATATGAACTAAACTTGATATGGCATATGCTTGTTAAGTTTGGAAGAGAGTGAACTTGATATGTTAGACTCAAGAGAATCCGAAAATGAAATTTGAGTCTTTCTTCCATTCGAACAAGGTTTTGCTATAGATATTCAATTACAATCATGAAGGTAAAGCATGCTTGTTATCATGGAAGTTTTGTATTCAAGCACATAATTTTCAACATGTGATTGTGTAAAATCATTATGCCAGTCAAGTGATTCAATCATTCAATCAAGAAGGTTCGAAAAATAATTTTAACACGTTCAATCATTAAGACGTATTTTTGCCATTGTTTTTCAAATTCAATCATAAAGATAAGACATACTCATCATCATGATAGTATGATAGCAGGTTTACCATATACAAGCTAGCAAAAAGTTTGTACATTTTAAGGCCCGCAAGCTAGCAATTTTGAGATGTTCAAGAAAGCAACTCTTGCTTCTTGATATATGCAAATTTGTCAAGTTTTGCTAGATGTGCAAGTTAGCATTTTTGCCTCTTGAGATAGGCAAGCTAGCAATCAAGTTTTTTCATCTTCTTGACTTGTACAAGCTAGCTATCTCCCCCTTTGTCATTGTCAACAAGGGAAAAACCCTTAACATCAATTTCTAAATCATGACAAAGGTAAGTAATCATTCTTATTTGTGCATCATTATAGTTTCAATGCACAAGTTTATTAACATTACATTTCAAAAAATTTATGCATGATACCGAAAAATCAATCATCATCATGAGCATATCAAACATGATATTCAAGCATTCATGATACATCATTTTGGCAGCATGATCATAGATATTCAAACGATGGTATCTAGAATTCATTACATCTTATTATGCATGATCATTAACTCCTCATTTGAATTTCATGCATTATTTCATTTCATCTCATAAGGAATATCAAGAAGAGTTATTGGATGATGAGATAAATATTTTATGAATACACAGAATATCATAAGTGGTTCATGTATTCATATTATCACATGAAGCATATTATCATTTTTAAGATTCATAACATGAATAACGTTATTACTATTTCATCAAAATTAGTTTCGAGATTCACATAATATCATGAAATCATTAATCTCGATAAAATGGGAAAAACATTTTCTTTTTAAGTGATTCTTTTAACACATCATAAAAAAGAAAAACTCATTCATAATTCAAGTGATTTACAAGATATCATAAATGAATTTATCACTTGTATTTCACCAAAATCGAGAACTCTAGAGTTAGAAAAATGATTGAAGCATTTAATCTGATTGAAGAATGATTCATATTTAAAGTGTAATATCTGAAATCATCAAGTATAACTTTAATATTTTCATTGCAACATTAAGCAAGGTTTCATTGAAGATAATTTTGAATGATTCTTATAAATGCCTAAAACTTCTTTAATTTTAATTTATGATTGACTTTATAATAGCATGCTCAAATCTTTATTCTTATGTCAAAACCATACATTATATTTAATAAACAAAGACAATGAAAAATATCAAGCCTTCCAGACAAAAGCCATGTATCGTTATTGAAAAGCAATATGAAAATGATCAAAATATATATTCTTGCTTCTCAAGCACATAAGATTAATCTCACTAGGTGTAAAATCATTAGATTTCTATCTTGCATTAACATGAGACATGCAATTTTCATTATCATTTTCGAGATTACAAGCATGATCATATTTTTGCATTTTCATTGTTAAATTATTAAAAATATAATTTTCAACAAAATTTTTTTAAAAAAAAGAAAAGTGCATCATCAAAAGCATCATGTAATTTCGAAGTAAATTAGGGGGATTTTGATTACCTCATCATTGTAGGCTGTTAAGGCGTAGTTTGCCGCCTTGCTTTTGTTGACTTTCTCTTCTTCGGAGGAGCTCGATTCATCCCAATTTTTGTTCTTCTTCTTGCGTTTAAAGCAAGTAGTTCCATTCTTTTTGCTTTTTAATTTTCGTTTCATTTTAAGTTCACCATCACTTGAGCTTATGCTCGAGTGGTCTTCAAATGTTCTATGTCCCAAATCCTTCCTGTTCTTTGGAAGGTTGGTTTGTTCATCATTGTCCTCATCACTTGAGTCATCGCTCAAGTGGCATTCATTTGTCCAGAGTTCCAAATCCTTCCTGTTCTTTGGAAGGTGGTTCTCAAGTTCTTCACGTGCATTGCACGTCATTTCATATGTGATCAATGAACCAATTAGTTCTTCAAGTGGAAAATGGTTCAAGTTTTTTGATTCTTGAATAGCAGTTACTTTTGAATCCCAAGTTTTAGAAAGTGAGCGCAAAACTTTGTTAACGAGTTCAAAATCCGAAAAGCTTTTACCAAGTGATTTTAAACCATTGACGACATCCGTAAAACGGGTGTACATGTCAACAACGGTTTCGCTTGGTTTCATATGAAAAAGCTCGAAATCAAGTAGTAGAATATTAACTTTCGAGTCTTTGACTCTACTAGTTCCCTCGTGCGTGATTTCAAGAGTGCGCCAAATATCGAAAGCCGTTTCACACGTAGAAATCCGATTGAACTCATTTTTGTCCAATGCGCAAAATAAGGCATTCATAGCCTTTGCGTTTAAAGAAAAATTCTTCTTCTCCAAAACCGACCATTCGTTCATTGGTTTGGAGGGAAGTTGAAAACCGTTTTCAATGATATTCCATAAATCCAGATTTAGAGAAATTAAGAAAACTCTCATTCGAGTTTTCCAATAAGTGTAGTCCAATCCGTTAAAGAACGGTGGACGAAAGACCGAACAGCCCTCTTGAAAAGTCATTTCTCTCGGGTGTAAATCCGAAATGAGAAAAACCCCACTCTGATACCAATTGTTAGGATCGAGAGCACTAAGAGGGGGGGGGGGTGAATTAGTGCAGCGGAAATCTTATAATAATTTAAAAACCAAAGGCTGCGTTCGTTCAAAAACTATTGTGATGCAAAAGCAAATTCTCAGTTTGTATCTAAGTGCAGTTTGCGTCTAAGTGCAGATTGCGTTTAAGCGCAGTTTTGCGTCTAAGCGCAGTTTTGCATTTAAACTCAGATTTACGTCTAAATGCAGATTTACGTCTAAACGCAGATTTACGTCTAAACGCAGTTTTACGTCTAAACGCAGTTTTACGTCTAAACGAAGTTTTACGTCTAAACGCAGTTTTACGTCTAAACGTAGATTTACGTCCAAACGCAGTTTTACGTCTAAACGCAGATTTACGTCTAAACGCAGTTTTACGTCTAGACGCAGATTTACGTCTAAACTTTGAAACTCGTTTGTATACTCACAGAAGGCAGTATGCAGTTGAAATCAAGACGTAAACGTGAACTGAAATCTGATGATTGAGCGAGGAAAGCCGATTTACGTCTGAATGCAGTTTTACGTCTAAATGTTGAAACTCGTTCTTAAAATCGTAGAGGACAGATTGCAGTTATTAATAGGATTAAAATGTAAGCGTAAACTGCAAGGAAGCTCGTTCGTAAAAGCGCGGAAAACAGTTCTGCAGAATCAAACGTAAACGTAAGCTGTAATGTATGAAAATATGAAGTTACGTCTGAATGCAGATTTGGAAGAACAGCTCTTAGAACTTGTTCGTGAAAGCGCAGAGAGCAGTAGTGATGAGGGAGGTTTGCAGTAATAATAAAGTACTCGAAATTAAATGCAAACCAGAGATTTAGAGTGGTTCGGTCAGCCTTGACCTACTCCACTTTTGGCTTCCTCCACCGATGAGGTTGCCGACGTCAACTAGGTGCCTTCCTTCAATGGGCGAAGGCCAAACTTCCCTCTTACAATTTCTCTCCTTTTGACAGGCTTAGGAGACAACCTTTACAGACCTTTCTCTCCTCACTTTACAATTGAAAACTTGAAGAACAGAAGGAGGAGACTTAAAGGCTTTACAACACTTTTGAGCTCTTTAGAATCACAGAAAAGATCACGATTTTGGTATAGGTCTGTTATCTTTTCAGTGCTGAATGGGTGGGGTATTTATAGGCCCCAACCCAATTCAAAATTCGAGCTCAAAACGATCAAATCGATCAAATCCCAGAATTCTGGGATCAGGCGGTTGCACCTCTCGACTGGAGAGGTGGCACCGCCTGGCAGAGCTCGAAGACTGAGCTCTGCCGATTGCTTCTCTCTGCCAGAGCTCGAAGACTGAGCTCGATGGTTACATCACCTGGCAGAGCTCGAAGACTGAGCTTGGTGGTTTCATCACCTGGCAGAGCTCGAAATCTGAGCTTGGTGGTTGCATCACTTGGCAGAGCTCCAAACTGAGCTCAAGCTGATGCACCATTCTGCCAGAGCTCGAAGACTGAGCTTGGTGAATGCATCACCTGGCAAAGCTCGAGACTGAGCTCAGGCTGATGCACCACTCTGCCAGAGCTCGAAGACTGAGCTCGGTGGTTGCATCGCCTGGCAGAGCTCGGAACTTGAGCTCTGGCGGTGCAACCTCTTGGCTGGAGCGGTTGCACCTCCCAGCCTTGCAACCCTGGCGGTTGCACCTCCTGGCTGGGGCGGTTGCACCTCCCAGCCTTGCAACCCTGGCGGTTGCACCTCCTGGCTGGGGCGGTTGCACCTCTCAACCCCACAGCCCAGGTGGTTGCACCTCCTGGCTGGGGCGGTTGCACCTCCTGGTGCAATCAGGGTCCGAATGGTTCACTCCATTCGAGCCACTTTGAATCTTTTCAGGGGCCCAATTGCCCCAAGATTAAGCTAATGGGATCACCTCCCATTTTCATGCTTAATCATCGTGCTAACTACGAATATCTCTAAGACAACTTCTGCAGCTTTGCTCCGATGCGTCAATCGCTTCTTCCGGCGAGTTTCCGGCCAACTTCCGTCGATCAACCGATAACCTTCGGTGATCCTTCTGCGGACATCCGGCATACTCCTGGACTTTGCGACGATCCACTTGGCGAGTTCCGACGAGCTTCGCTTGGCAAGCTTCTGGACTTCTCGGATCTGTTCTCTCTGAACCTCCGACGACCGTCCGAACTTCCGTCGAACTCTCGAACTCCCAACGTGATCATGATCTTGACTCCGGCGCAACACCTGCTGCTTGTCTTACTCTCATCGTAGTTAATCCTGCACAACAAAACAAAACTTCGATCGAGACAATTAATCCTAAGCAATTAACCAAGTTGTCCGACATGTCATTGGTCTCTCGACGCTTCGTCCGATTCTTCGGCGCATCGTCCTCTCCTGCAGCCTATTGCCCAATCGGCCAGTTGACTCCGCAACTCCGATATCCTTGGCACAATACCTGCTCTTCTTGGCCGAATGCCCGAGTCCACGGCCCGAAGCCTTCTGTCGATACGCCGACCGATCCACCGGCCCGACGTCCAATCTTCTGACATGTTCCTTCGGCACAACATGATTTTCCTGCTTTAATTGTCTCATCCTGATCGAAGCATCCTGCGTCACTCAAAACGCAGATTAAATCATAAACATATATCAAGTAGTTTCATCATCAAAATACGAGATTCAACAGATCCTCTATCGACACTCAATAGCCCTTGTAAGGTCGACTACCACTCCCAATGACCAGCTGTACTAGATTTGGGACAGCCAAACCTATAAGTCTGGTATCAAAGAGTGGAGCACTTATACAGAACATCTTTGGTGTCTCAAGTCTGAGTTCCAGATACACCACTACGACTATGGAATCGCTGTATGACAATAAGACATCATCAACCATCCAGCATTCCGTAAGCGGATCAATCAGTGAACTCATTCTCCAATGAGCACCTGTACTGTATCCATAGTGTCCCTACACAAGCAGCTATGAGACCAGCTGCATCCATCATATGGACGGGTATACAGCACACTAGTTTGTCCGATTATCACGATATCCCTCTCTAGTAACCTATGACCGAGATTATTTAGGATATGTGTTTAAAAGTGAATCGATCTCACTATCGTGATCTCATCACGATTCGATTCTCATTGCACAAATTCAAGGACATCACAATATATGTATGCATTTATGCAATAGTTATAAAGTGATATATGCCAAAATATAATAAGCAAAAAGATTCTATATTAAGTCACACGTGTCATCACTCACGTGATTGGCTTGCTGGGCACCTATGACTAGCAGAAAGCATCACCCGATCAAGTACGATCTCCATTTGGCCATAGTATGCACAATCACGAGCATCGCCTTGTCATAAATAATCATCCTGAGATGGAAAGAAGATAATGTCTTACTAGTATAAGCGAGGGGGCAGCCATCTTGCATTAGTTCAACACCAATTCTGATTTTAGAGAAATCGACTTCAATAACAAAAGTCTTGCCAAAGTCGTGTAGCGCTAGTACAAGCGTTGTCATCATTGCTGCTTTAAGTTCGTCGAAGGTGGTGGTGGCTTTGTCCAACCATGGAAAGCATCTTTTTTTAATAAGGAAAGCAAGGGATGCACTGATCTTTTCATAGTTTTTTTTGAACTTGTGGTAGTAGTCTGTTAAACCGAGAAAGCCACGTAGCGATTTTATGTTTCTCGGGATCAGTCAGTTTTGCATTGCTTCAATTTTGGAGGGTCCACCACCACACCTTCCTCCAATATGATATGCTCAAGATAGCCCACCTTCTATTGAAGAAATCTGCACTTTAATTTCTTGAAAAAAAGAACATATTCTCGTAAAATTGTCAAAACAAGTCGTAAGTGCTGAAAATGACTTTCAAGAGGGGTTGTAAATAAGGATATCGTCGAAGAAAACCAACACAAATTTATGAAGATAATTCTAGTAAATATCATTCATAAGGCTCTAGAAGGTGGAGCGAGCATTGGTGAGACCATAGGGCATTACCAAAAATTCATAGTGGTCATTGTGTGCTCGAAAGGTAGTTTTCGGTATGTCTTCTTCGCACACTCGTATTTGATGATACCTAGATCGAAGGTCCAGCTTTGTGAAGACTTGTGCTCCCTTTAATTCATCAAGAAATTTATCTACTACTGGAATAGGGTATTTTTACTTAATGGTTATGTCATTGAGAGCTCAATAATCAACACACATTCGCCATGTTCCGTCCTTCTTTTGTACGAGGAGCACCGGTGAAGAGTATGGACTACAACTTGGCTAAATAACTCCTGTTTTGAGCATCTCTTTTATAATTCTTTCTATTTCATCCTTCTGGAGATGTGGATATCGATATGGCCGAGTATTTGCTGGAGGTTTTTCCGGAAGAATCGGTATAAAATGATCATGCCGATGGGTAGGAGGTAGGTTGTGCGATTCATCAAATATATCTGAAAATTCAGCAAGCAAAGGAAGTAGTTTGGATCTTTAAATTTTGTTGACTCTCTCTTAGTTTTTTGCTCAAATTTGTTAAATCTCGAATTTTGATGATGAAGTCAATTATCATTTGGTTATCTAATCCATATGTTGAGATAAGTGTGCAGGATTAACTACGATAGAAGTAAAACATGCAGCAGGTGTTGCGCTGGAGTCAAGACCATGATCACGTTGGGGGTTCAAGAGTTCGATAGAAGTCCGGACGGTTGTCAGAGGTTCTACGGGAACAAATCCGAAATGTCCAGGAGCTTGCCAAAGAAGCTCGTCGGAACTCGCCAAGTGGATCGTCGCAAGTTCAAGAGTTTGCCAGAAGTCCGCCGGAGCATCGCCGAGGGTTCATCGGATGTTCATCGGAAGCTCGCCGGAAGAAGCGATTGACGCACCGGAGTAAGTTACAGTATTAATGTTTTAAATATCGTAGTTAGCATGAATATTAAGTTAGGAATGGGAGGTAATCCCATTAACTTAATTTGGGGGTAATTGGGCCCTTGACAGACCCAAATTGGGCCGAATGGATTAGCCCATTCAGACCCAAAATTCCTGGCCAACGGTGGCATCACCTAGGAGCTCAGTCTCCTAGGAATTCTGGGCGATGATACCACCCCTGTTAGGCGGTGGTACCACCTAAGCTCGATCTCCGAGCGAAGTCAAGTGGTGGTACCGCCCCTGTCAGGCGATGGTACCACCTGAGCTTGGTCTCTGAGCAATGCTAAATGGTAGTATCGCCCAGTTATGGCGATAGTACCACTAGGACCTTAGAAATCAGGGAGATGATATTTTTGAGCTCCAAATTCAAACCAGTTGGGGCCTATATAAACCTCACCCTTTTCTGCATGAAAGGGCACCGAAACTTAGCATTTATTATGAGAATTTAAGAGCTTAAAAGTATTGTAAAAGGCTAGAAGTTCTTCTCCCTCTTTTCTTTTATGTTTTGATCATTCAAGAGAGGAGTGTAAATCTGTAAGGGTTGTCTCTTAAGCCCGTCAAAAGGAGTAAAGCTGTAAAAGGATGGTTGGTCTTCACCTATTGAAGGAAGGCCTCTAGTAGACGTCGGTGGCCTCATCGGAGGAGGAAGCCAAAAGTAGATGTAGGTCAAGATTGACCGAACCGCTCTAAATCTCAGTTTGCATTTACATTCTACTTTCTATCTTAAACTGCAAACTGCCTCCATTGCTTTACTTCAACTATACTTTCGCTTGATCTTAAGTTAAAGAACTTTTCGAAATGATTTTTCATCGAAGACATTTTTTATCATACAAACATCATTTTAAATCGTCGAAAGTTTTCTACTGCACTAATTCACCCCCCTTCTTAGTGCTCTTGATCCTAACAATTGGTATCAGAGCGGGATTAACTCTCAATCGGATTAAAACCCAAGAGATATGGCATATGCCGGAAACCAAGAGGGCCACTCTATTATATGTCCGCCTATGTTCAATGGGACGGACTACACATATTGGAAGACCCGAATGAGGATCTTCCTTATTTTCATGGATTTTGAACTTTGAAATCTTATTGAAAATTGATTTTTAAAGTCTTCTCTTCCAATGATCGATTGGAATAAATTGGAGAAGAAGACTTTCGCTCTTAATGCAAAGGCTATGAATGCCTTATTTTGTGCGCTTTATAAAAATGAGTTCAATCGTGTTTTGATTTATGAAACTGTATTTGATATTTGGTATACACTCAAAGTGACTCACGAAGGTACGAGTAGAGTGAAAGAGTCAAAAATTAATATTTTAATATACTCTTTTAAACTTTTTCGAATGAAACCGAGTGAGACCATAGGCGACATGTACACCCATTTCACGGATGTCATCAATGGTCTAAAAGGACTCAGTAAAAGTTTTTCGGATTTTGAGCTCATTAATAAGATTATAAGATATCTGCCAAAGAGTTGGGACCCTAAAGTTACTGCTATTCAAGAGGCTAAAGATTTAAACAACTTCTCTCTTGAAGGGTTAATCAGGTCATTAATGACCTACGAAATGACTTGCAAAGTTCATGAAGAGCAATAAGACATCCTTCCAAAGAACAGGAAGGATATGACACTTAGAACTCTAGAAGACCACTTGGGAGAAAACTCAAGTGATAAGGACTTTGACAATGACTTGGCACTTCTAACAAGAAAATTTAAAAAACTCATTAAAAAAAACAAGGTTAAAAATTACACAAAAAATAAATTTGAACCCAAAAAGACCAAGTTATTTGCTACAAATGCAAGAAGCCGGGACACTACAAAAGTTATTGTCCTCAAGCCAAGAAGAGAACATAAAAGATAAAGGCGCTCAAAGCAACATGGGATGACTCAAGCTCCTCCGAAGAAGAGGAGTTCAACACCAACCAAGTTGCTCATTACGCCCTAATAGCCATTGGAGAGGAGATAACGAATTTAATTGATATAGATTTATCATTTGATGAATTGTTAAATGCCTTCCATGACTTATTTGATGAATGCAAAATAATTTATAGAAAATATAAATTGTTAAAAAAGGAGAATGATAGTCTCATTAGTAATTTCGATAAATTAAAAACTAAATTTCATGATAGTTTAGCTCCATGTATAAAATGCCATGATCTAATAACTCTCCAAAAGAAAAACTTGCTACTTAAGGATGCCTTGAAGAAATTTGAGGTTGGTAGCAAGTCTTTGAATATGATTCTTACAAATAAGGGTCACGTTCCTAAAAGATGTGGATTCAGATTTGTAAGAAGTCCTTATCAAAATCCAACCACCTTCATTAAAGGCCCTATCTTACATGTTTGACACCAAAGCAAATGTAATTTTTGTTGCAAACATGGACATGGAACTCATCACTGTCCATTCAAGAAAGTTAGTCTGAAAAAACTGATTTGGGTTCCTAAAGGAACCATGATAAATTCTATACAATATGATAAACAATTTAGATCAGTTTTTGAGGTATCCAAAAGTAAATAGGTACCTAAAAATTATCATTTCTTGTAGAAACATATAGAGTTTTAGTAAGGCCCTTACTTACTAAAACTCCATATAAATTATGGAACAACAAAAAACCTAATGTTTCATATTTAAAGTTTTTGAGTGTAAGTGTTTTATCTTGAATGAAAAAGATGCCTTAGGAAAATTTGATGCTAAATCCAATGAAAGAATTTTTCTTGGTTATTTTTCGGTTTCTAAAATTTTTTGTATCTTCAATAAAAGAACTTTAATTATAGAAGAATCCATTTATGTTGTTTTCAATGAGATTTCCAAAATCAAGAAAAATGATTTTGATGATGATGTTAATTTCGATTCTTTGAATATAAATGAAACCCCTTCTCCAACTAGCAACTTGGATGCATCCACTTCTGAAACATCCTTACCCAAGGATTGGAACCATGTTGATGCTCATCCTAAGGAGCTAATCCTAGGAGACATATCTAAGGGGGTTCAAACATGTTCTCTTAAAAATTTTTGTGCCAACATTACTTTTCCCTCCCAAATTAAATCTAAATTTATTGATGAAGTCATAAAAGATGATTCATAGATTATTGCAATGCAAGATGAGTTAAATCAATTTGAGAGAAATGAGGTGTGGAAGCTTGTTCCTAGGCCAAATGACCATTTAGTTATTGGTACTAAATGGGTCGTTAGAAACAAGCAAGATAAATATTGTATCATGGTTAAAAACAAGGTTAGATTAGTGGCCAAAGGTTTCAACTAGGAAGAAGGTATCGATTACGAAGAATCCTTCGCTCCTGTGGCTCAACTAGAAGCCATAAGGATGCTCCTTGCCTATGCTAGTAATAATAATTTTAAATTATTTCAAATGGATGTTAAAAGTACTTTTCTTTATGACTTTATTTTCAAAGGAGTTTATGTTGAATAACCTGCCGGATTTAAAAATAATAGCCTCCCTAATCATGTGCTTAAATTAACTAAAGCTTTCTATGGTTTAAAACAAGCCCCAAGGGCTTGGTATGAGAGGCTTAGTTCTTTTCTTATTGAAAATAATTTCTCAAAAGGCAAGGTTGATACTACATTATTTATCAAAAATTTTAAAAATAATTTTCTCATTGTTCAGATTTATGTTGATGATATTATCTTCGGTTCTACGAATGAATTTTTTTGTGAATCTTTTGCTAAATCTATGAGTCTCGAATTTGAAATGATTTTGATGAGAGAATTAACCTTCTTCTTAGGCTTACAAATTAAACAACTAAGTAATGACATCTTTATTAGTCAAACTAAATATGCTTTATCTTTGCTAAAAAGATTTAATATGGATAGCTCAAAAGCTATAACACTCCTATAAGTACCTCCACTAAGTTAGAAGTTGATTAAAGTGGAGAAAGCTTCGATCAAAAAACTTATAGGGGTATGATAGGAAGTTTACTTTACCTCACTACAACTAGACTATATATTATGTTCAGTGTAGGACTTTGTGCTAGGTTTCAATCGAACCTTAAGATATCTCATCTCAAAGTAGTTAAAAGAATGCTTAGATATCTTGAAGGTACCACAAATCCAAGATTATGGTATCCAAAAATCGAGAATTTTGAGTTAATTACTTATGCTGATGTAGATTTTGCTAGGTGTAGATTAGATAGAAAAACCACATCAGGAACATGTCAATTTTTTGGACATACCCTTGTTTCCTGATCATCTAAGAAACAAAACTCGGTTGCACTATCAATAGCCGAAGCTGAGTATATTGTAGCTAATGCATACTGTGTGGATGAAGAACACCTTAGAAGATTATAAAGTTTATCTTAAAAATATTTTCATTAAATGTGATAACACAAGTGCAATATGTTTAACAAAGAATCTCATTCAACAATCAAGAACAAAACATATTGATATTAGACATCACTTTATATGAGATCATGTCACTAATCATGATGTAATTATAGAGTTCATTGATACTAAACATCAACTAGCTGATATTTTTATAAAGCATTTAATTGAAGAACAATTTGATTTCATTAGAAGAGAATTAGGAATGTTGATGTGTCCAAATGCATGAACTTATTAAAATTATTTTTCGGACTTTCTTGATTCATTCACTTAATTGCTATGATGAGAATTTTTACACGATTATATGCCTTAATAACATGTTGGAAATTATGTATTGTGTATATAAAAATTTTCATGATAATGAGCATGTTTTATCTTTATGATTGTGTTTGAAAAACTATAAGCAAAACCTTGTTCGAATGCATGAATGTGTTAAATTTAATTTTCAGATTTTCTTGATCGTAATAATAAATTATTTATTATTTCTCTTCCGGACTTAATATAGCTTTCATAAGCATATGTCATATCAAGTTTGTTTTACATTATTAATTTTTCACATAAGGAATCAATTAACAAATGCATCTCTCATAGATTTATCTTGTGAATTTTTTTTTCGAGAAATGGATTTGATTAAATGATTCCTTCTTATGAATTCCTTCTTGATAAAGGAAGATTTTTTTTTCATTTGCAAGGATTTAATTCACATCCATATCTTGATCCTTGTAAAAATGAAGCATGATTTAATCTCTCATCGATTTTAACTTCATTCAAGAAAGCTCACAAATAGCTTTTCTCTTTCATGTGAAAATATAATGATAAATAAAAAAGAAGTATTGAAAGCTATCCCCATGTCATGTTTCCTTGAAATGTTTATATAATTGGTATCCTATCACTGATTATTGAAAAATGACATGAATACCACACTTATACTTGAAATTTGCATAAATCATTCTCCTTTTTGTTGATGACAAAGGGGGAGAAATATATGGTAAATTGATGACAGAATTCTTATAATTGCTATAATTGCCATATGTTAAGATATCAAAAGCTTGCATCAAAATATATGGTAAATTGATGATAGAATTGCTATAATTACTATGATTGCCATATTTATATTATGTTAAGAAATCAAAAGCTTGCATCACAATTCTACAAATTGATATCTTACCATGTGATGGATTGTCATATTTGCACTATGATTAAGATATCAAAAGCTTGCATCATAATTTTACGATTTTGATATCTTAAAATATGTGGTAAATTAATTGCTATACACATGAAATGTTTGAAAAGATATCTAGAGCTTACATCGTAATTCTACAAATTAATATCTTGCTATGTAATGAAATGCTACGATTGCTATCTTTTATATTTGAAATGTAAAACTTGAAAATGGATGTAAGCCTTGACATCATTTTCAAAGAAATACATTATAGTGGGAGTATTGATAAGGTTAAATGAACTTAACTTATCAATATATCTCTTGAATTCAAAGGCTTTGAATTCAAGAATAACTTATCTCAAGTATGACATATAGATAGGGGGAGTTAAGGTTAACTCTGTTTTCAATTGATTATCATCATCAAAAAGGGAGAGATTGTTGAATCTCGAATTTTAATGATGAAGTCAATTGTCATTTGATTATTTAATCCATATGTTGAGATAAGTGTGCAGGATTAACTATGATGGAAGTAAGACATACAGTAGGTGTTGTATTAGAGTCAAGATCATGATCACGTTGGGGGTTCGAGAGTTCGACAGAAGTTCGAACGATCGTCGGAGGTTCTACGAGAACAAATCCGAGAAGTCCAAGAGATTACTAAAAAAGCTCGTCGGAACTCGCCAAGTGGATCGTCGTAAGTCCAGGAGTTTGCCGGAAGTCCACCGAAGCATTGCCGAGGGTTCATCGGATGTTCGCCAGAAGTTCGTTGGAATCTCGTCGGAAGAAGCGATTGACACACCGAAGCAAGTTGCATTATTAATATCTTAAATATCATAGTTAGCATGAAGATTAAGTTAGGAATGGAAGGTGATCCCATTAACTTAATATGGGGGCAATTAAGCCCTTGATAGAACCAAATTGGGCCGAATGGATCAGCCCATTCGGACCCAGAATTCCAAGCCGATGGTGGCACCACTAGGGCTGGCGGTGGCACCGCCTAGGAGCTCAGTCTCCCAGGAATTCTGGGCAGTGGTACTGCCCCTATCAGATGGTGGTACCGCCTGAGCTTGATCTCTGAGCGAAGTCAGACGATGGTACCGCCCTTGTCAGGCAGTGGTACCACCTGAGCTCGGTCTCTGAGCAATGCCAGGTGGTAGTACTACCCAATTATGGCGATAGTATCGCCAGGACCCCGAAAATCTAGGAGATGATATTTTTGAGCTCTAAATTCAAACTAGTTGGGGCATATATAGACCCCACCCTTTCCTGCATTAAAGGGCACCAAAACTTAGCATTTATTCCGAGAATTTAAGAGCTTAAAAGTGTTGTAAAAGGCTAAAAGTTCCTCTCCCTCTTTTCTTCTATGTTTTGATCATTCAAGAGAGGAGTGAAAATCTGAAGGGTTATCTCTTAAGCCTGTTAAAAGGAGTAAAGTTGTAAAAGGGTGGTTGGCCTTCGCCTATTGAAGGAAGGCCTCTAGTGGACGTCAGTGACCTCATCGGAGGAGGAAGCCAAAAGTAGATGTAGGTCAAGATTGGAACTACTCTAAATCTTAGTTTGTATTTACATTATGCTTTCTATCTTAAACTACAAACTGCCTCCATTACTTTACTTCAACTATACTTTCGCTTGATCTTAAGTTAAAGAACTTTCCGAAATGATTTTTAATCGAAGACATTTTTTATCATACGAACGTCGTTTTAAATCGTCGAAAGTTTTCCGCTACACTAATTCACCCCCCCCCCCCCCCCTCTTAGTGCTCTTGATCCTAACAAAATTATCCCAAAAAGCCACTGTATGCTTTGTGCAAAACCTTCTCCATTCGTTATGTGTAAATCGTCATTATATCACCCCCACATTTCCCATGTAGACCTCTTTCCCCTTACTGTAAAATTTCATAATTAGTTTCACAAAGTTCCAAGAAACATCACCTAATGTCATCGGTCATTTGATGCCAAGCACAATCTCATATTCATCAAGAGGAAGGAGGAAGAAATATGCAATTATCTCTTAGTCCTACAGCAATAGTTTCACTTATGGGCACCTATGATGACACTTCAAAATTCGTTCGTCGGTGACCTAAACATCAAATCTGCTGCAATTCTTGATAGGTAAGGCCATCCAAATAGCAACCTTATTATTTATAAAATTATTAGTGCTCTAGGTGTCAATAATAATGGTGATAGGTTGTTGCTTCAGACGTCCTCTCACTTTCATCGTTTGCGAGTTCGTGTAATTGGCAAGAGCATGCATTGTAATATCAACCAACTACTGTTCTTCATCTGCTACCTCTTCCTCATGTTTCTAGACCTCCTCTTCCATATCTTCTAGAGGTTCAATCAGTAGGAGATAGCCCCTTATGTAGCGATGATCGCGGTTCCACGGTTCATCGCAATGCCAACAAAGACCCTTTGCTGATCAGTCATGTAGTTCTTCTCTTGTCAATTTTTTTGATAGCAAAGGATGGCTCGGAGTAGAAGGAGGTTTATATGCCATGGGCCTAAGAGATGTTCTCATCCTTCGAACATCTTAGTTGAGCTATTCTTCTTGTATTCGATCGAAAGAAATCGCAGTTGTCATGGTACGAGGCTATCGTGCCTTAACCTCCCATTTTATCTCTAGCTTGAGTCCTTCAATGAATGTCCCTAATAATCGATAGTTAGTCTAAGGTTTGATACTCAAACTTGGTTTGAGTAAGATAGGATAGTTTCTTAAACTTGGTTTGATACTCTTGAATCATAAAGGTTTGTCGAATCTTTGTGAGTTGGCCATCAATATTTTCATACTCCGTAGGTCCGAAACGATTCAGTAGTGCGTTCTTAAATGGATTCCACGTCGGAGCCCTATGATTGTATTCTAGCCAATTATACCATTGAATAGCATCACCTTTAAGGCGGATGATAGAAATTTCCACCATAGCATCATCCGACATTCGGTAGTAGTGAAAGAAACATTTGACATGTGAAATCCACCCCGTCGAGTCTCCTTCCCATTGTGGGAAGTCCACCCTCATGCATGGTTGAAGCATGTCCGAGGGCTATCCCTCCTTCTCTAGAGGTCTCTCTGAACTCTCTCCTCACTGAAATTTGGTTGGACTTGGCAATTGTCCAATTCTAAATCCTGCAAACAAAGTGCATAATTTGTCATCCAAGCACGATTCAAGTCGCGATTCATTCTGAGATTCCAATGCTCCAAGTTTGGCATCAATTAGATCTTGAGAAGCCATAGCATATGCTTGTAGATTAGAGATGTCCCTGTCTTTTTTCTATTATTGGGTTAATGGCATGGGGTGGTGGAAGGTTTGAAAAAATTGAGGATTATGGAAGGGTACTATAGTAGGTTTTTACATCTAACGTGTAGTAGTTTAGACGTAAAAGGTTGGTGGTTTATATTAAGAATTTTTTGATGAAATAAAGAGAAATATGCTGTTAGGAAGTGTCAAAGCTATTATAAAAATTTTGTAAAGATTTGGATAGAAAAAATATAGTAGCAAGATTAAACAAACTATACTATGCGGTTGAAATTCTGCAGTGCATCTTTCATCGTAGTGATGAAAACTTTACAACGAAAAATTTATGTAGCAATATAAGAACAACTTCTTTGGATTTTTGAATAAGGATAACTAAATTGTAAGGTAAGCAATCAATATTGAATCTCAGATTTTGATGATGAAATTAATTGTCATTTGTTTATCTAATCTATATGTTGAGATAAGTGTGCAGGATTAACTACGATTATAGTAAGATATATAATAAGTGTTGAGCTAGAGTCAAGACCAAGATTGGAGTCAAGCAGGAGTTAGGACCCCGGAAATCCGGGAATGGACACTTTTAGGCTCCATTTTTGAACTGATTGGGGTCTATATAAACCCCACCCTTTCCTACATGAAAAGGCACCGAAACCTTACTTTAATCTTGAGTCATTTGAGGCCTTAAAGTGTTGTAAACGCTAGAGCTCTTCTCTTGTCTATCTAAGTGTATAGATCATTCAAGAGAGGAGTGAAAACTTGTAAGGGTTGTCTCTTAAGCCCGGCAAAAGGAGAAAAGCTGTAAAAGGGTGGTTGGCCTTCACCTATTGAAGGAAGGCCTCTAGTGGACGCCGGTGACCTCATCGGAGGAGGAAGCTGATAGTGGATATAGGTCACATTGACCGAACCACTCTAAAATCTCAGTTTGCATTTACTTTGAGCATCTTTCTTTGATAGCAAATTGCCTCTCCTCCTTACTGTGCTTTAAATATGTATACATTTGCTTTGACGTAAAACATCTTCCGAAATCGACTTTCTATGAAGACTTTACAAAATCTACGTTTTTGTGATTAGCACTACTGCAAATCACCTTAGTCTTCTTTTGCACTTTGACTTAAGACTTCAAGCTCAAATTCCTTTTGAAACAAATTAAGTTAAACTCATTCTCATTGAATCGGGTTTAATCGGAATAAGGTTTTTGAAATCGCGAAAGTTTTCCGCTGCACTAATTCACGCCTCCCTCTTAGTGCGTTCTTGATCCTAACAATTGGTATCAGAGCAAAGTTCACTCTTAGTTGGATTAAAACCCAAGAGAGATGGCATTTGCCAAAAACCAAAAGGGTCACTCTATTATACGTCCGCCCATGTTCAATGGGACGGATTACACCTATTAGAAGACTCGAATGAGGATCTTCCTTATTTCTATGGACTTTGAGCTTTGGAATATTGTAAAAAATGGATTTCAAAAGTTTTCTCTTCCGATAATCAATTGGAATGAATTATAGAAGAAAACTTTCGCTTTAAATACCAAGGCTATGAATGCATTGTTTTGTGCCCTTGATAAAAACGAATTCAATCGAGTTTTGATTTGTAAAATGACTTTTAATATTTGACACATACTCGAAGTGACTCATGAAGGCACTAGTAGAGTAAAAGAGTCAAAAATCAATCTTTTAGTGTATTCTTATGAATTATTTCGAATGAAACCGAGTGAGACCATTGGAGACATGTACACCCATTTTACGGATGTCGTCAATGGCCTAAAAGGATTTGGTAAAGGTTTTTCGGATTTTGAGCTTGTTAACAAAGTTTTAAGATCTCTTCCAAAGAGTTGGGACCTTAAAGCCATAACCATTCAAGAGGCCAAAGATTTGAACAACTTTTCTCTTGAAGAATTAATTGGGTCACTAATGACCTACGAAATGACATTCAAAGCTCATGAAGAGCATGAGGACACCCTTCCAAAGAACGAGAAGGATATGACACTTAGAACATAAGAAGACCACTTGAGAGAAAACTCAAGTGATGAGGACTTTGACGATGACTTGACACTTTTAACAAGAAAATTTAAAAAATTCATTAAAAGAAACAAATTTAAAAATGATACTAAAAATAAAATTAAACCCAAGAAGGGCCAAGTAATTTGCTACGAATACAATAAGTTGGGACACTATAAAAGTGAATGTCCCCAAGCCAAGAAGAGAACACTAAAGAAGAAGGTGCTCAAAGCAACATGGGATGACTCAAACACATCCGAAGAAGAGGGGCCCAACACCGAACAAATTGCTCATTATGCACTAATGGCCATTGGAGAGGAGGTATCAAATTTAATCAATGCAGATTTATTTTTTGATGAGTTATTAAATAATTTTCATTATTTATTTGATGAATGCAAAATAATTAGTAAAAAATATAAATTGTTAAAAAAGGAGCATGATTGTCTTATTAGTAATTTTGATAAAATCGAATATAATAATAGTTTAACTCCATGTACGAAATGTCATGAAGTAGAAACACTTAGAAATGAGAACTTGCTACTCAAGGATACCTTGAAGATATTTGAGGTTGGTAGCAAGTCCTTGAACATAATCCTTACCAATAAGTGTTAGTTTGGTAAGTCCCACATGCTCTCACATTAGGAAAATCAAACTTATTATCTCCTACTGGAACTATAAATAAGGGCATAGGCTTTGAAGCCAGAAGCATCACAAGAAAAACCTAATCGTTTACTTTAGGTTTACTTACTATTAAGTCCATACTTAATTAAAATAGTTTGGGCTTATAGTTTGGGTTTTTCTTGTTTAGTAGTCTCAAGTGTTTTATGGCCTAGGAACATTTTCCTAAGGCATTTGTAATTGTCTCTTTTATAGTAAGAGTTTTGCTCCTCCGTCCGTGGATGTAAGTCAATTGACCGAACCACGTAAATATGATTTTCTTGTCTCTTTTTATTTTTCTGCTTTATTGTCTTTATTGGGTTGTCAAAATTACCCTTTGCTAAATTTCCTAGGGCTAGCTCTAACAAATTGGTATCAGAGCTTGGTTTCAAGATCTTTTGGCAACGATTACAATAACAAATATTGTTGTCGATAAATTCGATAGAAATGTTAACTTCAACTTGTGGTAGTTCAAGATGGAGGTCATTTTGATTCAAGACAAAGTTAATTTGGTACTATAGGGAGCTAAGAACATTCCAGATGATATATCAGAGGAAGATCTTACGGGTATGGATAAGAAGGCCCGATCAAGCATTATTTTAAATCTCTCTAATGAGATTTTACGAGAGGTAGCTTTGGAGACTATGACTAAGAGCATGTGGAACAAGATTAAAGCCTTATATATGAAGAGGACAATGGAGAATCGTCTCTACTTGAAGCAAAGTTTGTATATGCTTCGGATGACTAAAGGTACATCTATACTCTCATATCTTGATATATTTGATTCCTTAGTTATGCATTTGGAGAATATAGATGTGAAAATTGATGACGAGGATAAAGCCCTATTACTTTTATGTTCTCTTCCCCAATCCTTTAGATATTTCTGTGATACTATGATTTATGGAAAAGAAACAATTTCGTATCAGGAAATTAAATCTGTACTAAAATCTAAGAAGCATATAGATAGGGATATCACTAGAGAAAGTAGATGGAATCAGGCTGAGGGTCTGGTTATCAAGGGTAGAACAAATTAAAGGGAATTTGATAGTAGTAGATTTAAATCTAGATCTAAATTCAGACATAGAAATTTGGAGTGCAGATATTGTCATAAAATAGGACACATTAAGGCTGATTGCTTTAAATTAAAAAATAAATTAAAGCAAAAGGGAAAAATTATTGAGAAAACTATTGAATCCGCTAAAGCTAGTATAGTAGTTGATGAGAATGTTGAAAATATTTTCTTTGCTACTAAAGACAGGACGAGGTCTAAAAATGAATGGATTTTAGATTCGGGTTATTTTTATCATATGTGTCCCAATAGAGATTTGTTTTCCACATATGAATCTTGTAATGATGGAATTGTTTTGATGGGCAATAATGTCGCATGTGATGTTGTTGGTAGAGTCACAATCCGAATTAAAATATATAATGGTATTGTGAGGACGCTCGCTAATGTTAGATATGTTCTTAATTTAAAAAAAAATATCATCTCTTTAGGCACCCTAGAGGCTCTTGGGTGTAAATACGCAACTGAAGGTGGAGTTATGAAAGTTTCTAGAAATGCCCTTGTTGTTATGAAAGCTTGTAGGTCTAGTAGCTTTTATATTTTGCAGGGAACTACTATCACAGGCTCGGTTGCAGTCTCATCATCATCATTGTCTAATTTTTGTTAGGATCGAGAGCACTAAGAGGGGGGGGGTGAATTAGTGCAGCGGAAATCTTATAATAATTTAAAAACCAAAGGCTGCGTTCGTTCAAAAACTATTGTGATGCAAAAGCAAATTCTCAGTTTGTATCTAAGTGCAGTTTGCGTCTAAGTGCAGATTGCGTTTAAGCGCAGTTTTGCGTCTAAGCGCAGTTTTGCGTTTAAACTCAGATTTACGTCTAAATGCAGATTTACGTCTAAACGCAGATTTACGTCTAAACGCAGTTTTACGTCTAAACGCAGTTTTACGTCTAAACGCAGTTTTACGTCTAAACGTAGATTTACGTCCAAACGCAGTTTTACGTCTAAACGCAGATTTACGTCTAAACGCAGTTTTACGTCTAGACGCAGATTTACGTCTAAACTTTGAAACTCGTTTGTATACTCACAGAAGGCAGTATGCAGTTGAAATCAAGACGTAAACGTGAACTGAAATCTGATGATTGAGCGAGGAAAGCCGATTTACGTCTGAATGCAGTTTTACGTCTAAATGTTGAAACTCGTTCTTAAAATCGTAGAGGACAGATTGCAGTTATTAATAGGATTAAAATGTAAGCGTAAACTGCAAGGAAGCTCGTTCGTAAAAGCGCGGAAAACAGTTCTGCAGAATCAAATGTAAACGTAAGCTGTAATGTATGAAAATATGAAGTTACGTCTGAATGCAGATTTGGAAGAACAGCTCTTAGAACTTGTTCGTGAAAGCGCAGAGAGCAGTAGTGATGAGGGAGGTTTGCAGTAATGATAAAGTACTCGAAATTAAACGCAAACCAGAGATTTAGAGTGGTTCGGTCAGCCTTGACCTACTCCACTTTTGGCTTCCTCCACCGATGAGGTTGCCGACGTCAACTAGGTGCCTTCCTTCAATGGGCGAAGGCCAAACTTCCCTCTTACAATTTCTCTCCTTTTGACAGGCTTAGGAGACAACCTTTACAGACCTTTCTCTCCTCACTTTACAATTGAAAACTTGAAGAACAGAAGGAGGAGACTTAAAGGCTTTACAACACTTTTGAGCTCTTTAGAATCACAGAAAAGATCACGATTTTGGTATAGGTCTGTTATCTTTTCAGTGCTGAATGGGTGGGGTATTTATAGGCCCCAACCCAATTCAAAATTCGAGCTCAAAACGATCAAATCGATCAAATCCCAGAATTCTGGGATCAGGCGGTTGCACCTCTCGACTGGAGAGGTGGCACCGCTTGGCAGAGCTCGAAGACTGAGCTCTGCCGATTGCTTCTCTCTGCCAGAGCTCGAAGACTGAGCTCGATGGTTGCATCACCTGGCAGAGCTCGAAGACTGAGCTTGGTGGTTGCATCACCTGGCAGAGCTCGAAATCTGAGCTTGGTGGTTGCATCACTTGGCAGAGCTCCAAACTGAGCTCAAGCTGATGCACCATTCTGCCAGAGCTCGAAGACTGAGCTTGGTGAATGCATCACCTGGCAAAGCTCGAGACTGAGCTCAGGCTGATGCACCACTCTGCCAGAGCTCGAAGACTGAGCTCGGTGGTTGCATCGCCTGGCAGAGCTCGGAACTTGAGCTCTGGCGGTGCAACCTCTTGGCTGGAGCGGTTGCACCTCCCAGCCTTGCAACCCTGGCGGTTGCACCTCCTGGCTGGGGCGGTTGCACCTCCCAGCCTTGCAACCCTGGCGGTTGCACCTCCTGGCTGGGGCGGTTGCACCTCTCAACCCCACAGCCCAGGCGGTTGCACCTCCTGGCTGGGGCGGTTGCACCTCCTGGTGCAATCAGGGTCCGAATGGTTCACTCCATTCGACCCACTTTGAATCTTTTCAGGGGCCCAATTGCCCCAAGATTAAGCTAATGGGATCACCTCCCATTTTCATGCTTAATCATCGTGCTAACTACGAATATCTCTAAGACAACTTCTGCAGCTTTGCTCCGATGCGTCAATCGCTTCTTCCTGCGAGTTTCCGGCCAACTTCCGTCGATCAACCGATAACCTTCGGTGATCCTTCTGCGGACATCCGGCATACTCCTGGACTTTGCGACGATCCACTTGGCGAGTTCCGACGAGCTTCGCTTGGCAAGCTTCTGGACTTCTCGGATCTGTTCTCTCTGAACCTCCGACGACCGTCCGAACTTCCGTCGAACTCTCGAACTCCCAACGTGATCATGATCTTGACTCCGGCGCAACTCCTGCTGCTTGTCTTACTCTCATCGTAGTTAATCCTGCACACTTATCTCAACACATAGATTAGATAACAAATGACAATTGACTTCATCATCAAAATCCGAGATTCAACAATCTCCCCCTTTTTGATGATGACAATCAATTGATAAAGGAGTTGTCCTTAACTCCCCCTATCTATATGCCATAGTTGAGATAAGTCAACCTTGAATTCAAGACCTAAGAATTCAAGTGACGTATTGATAAGTTAGATCAGTTAAACTTATCAATGCTCCCATCATGATGCCTATCATTATGTATCTCTTCAAGAATTATGTCAAAGCATGACATACATCATCAAGTTTGTATGATTGTGTTTGTAACCATTCATCATGTAATCATTTAAAGCAACGAAGGACTTTTTACATGATGCTCACATTTGAGATTTTCTAGTAAGTTTGCATTTTCTTTACAATATCAAATCAAGACATGATGCAAACTATAGTACATGTTCACATATCTCTTGGTGATGCAAGGATGGCATAACATTGTTTATAGCATCACTCAAGTATTTGCAACTATGACATAGATATGATTATGGCAGTTCAGCTATGACATAGTGTTTATCAATTCATATTTTTCTCCCCCTTTGTCATCAACAAAAAGCATGATAGCATTATCAAGCATATAAAGGAAGTCATGACACATATATTTTGCTTGACGAAGGAAAGTCATTTTCCAAAGAGTTTTCATAAGAGTGTACGGGAACATCCCATTTTTAGCATACAACCTGAAAAATGAACTTCTTACATGCATTTGGTTAAAAATATTTGTCACATATTTTGCAACATGTTATTTGATCAAGCGTTGTCAAGGCATGTAATAGTAATAACATCCGAAAGATAATTTTAACTAGTTTAAGTATTCGGACACATCAACATTCCTAATTCTCTTCTTATGTAATCAAATTGTTCTTCACATAGGGGTTTTGTGAAGATATCAGCCAGTTGATGTTTGGTATCAATAAACTCTATGGTCACGTCATGATTAGTGACATGATCACGTATAAAGTGATGTCTAATATCAATGTGTTTTGTTCTTGAGTGTTGTATAGGATTTTTAGTTAAGCATATTGCACAGCAGGATTTTTATTTCAGCAGGTGTAGCATTGCATCACATGGTAAGATATCAGCTCGTATGATGCAAATTTTTGTTTGATACATGGCCTGATAGCAAACATATTAGCAATAGCTACCATATCAATGTCATGCTGCTGACTTATCAACTTACATTGGTATGTTGCTTCATATTTTCAAGGCATAGGCTTTTAAACCTTTTTAGTTTCAGTAAAAAAGACGAGATAAACAACAAGAGATGTTTGCAAATATGCTTACATAGATAACCATATCAGGGTAACATATGTACAGCATATCAGGTAACCATAAAGACAAAGTCCTTCATGAATAACATAAGGAGTTTACAACATATCAAAAACATCAGATGTTTATACAAGCTTATTCATGAGGTGGAAGATTAAAGTGCCTAAATAAAGAGTCAAATTGTCGATGGATTTGTTGTAGCTCGGTTAGGATTTGATCTTGTCGAAGTTCAAGCCGTTCTTGTCGTTGCTCAAATCGGTCCATCCGAATCCCGATATCTTCGATGGATGATGTGTGAGTTTGCTCAACCGGATGTGTTTCCTCAAAGGGACAGATCGGAGGAGAGTGGGTACTCCTAAAGACTGGGGTTTCCGGCTCTGGTTCAGGTTCAAGCTGAGGGGGATCAGTTCTTCTAGGCATTCTAACCCAGTTACCGTTTCTATAGTGACATCTCAGTCGGTGAAGTAGATTTTTGTTTATTATGCTGTATCTATCTGATTTCATTACTTCTTCTTCTGGTGGTATTTGAATGTCGTAAGCTTTCATTATTCTAGTAATAATTCCACCATATGGGAGCATCATATCTTTCGTAGATAATTCCAACATGTTTTGTTGGATCAGATAGCCAAGACAAATGTCACGTTCTTTCATAATTAGGTACATAATTCCTAATTCCAATTGACTCACTTCATCATGATGGTATTGCTTAGGAAGAATTATACTAGTCATGATATGATGAAGTATCTTAGTGTTAAAGGGCATTAGATGTTCACAACTTTTAGGAATAGATTCTACGTTAGGATTGGCAAGGATTGTTCCTAAGGCTTCAACGTAGGATGTTTCAATAGTTTTTTCATCCCATGATCCTTTGAAGTAAAGTCCTATGCTTTTCATGGGAATACCTATCATATCACAAATGAATCTATCAGTGATTGAAATGTGTTGTCCTAAGAGATAGGTTGATATCCTTTCTTCATCATCTTTTTGCATGTTGTTATAAAACAATCTAACTAGTCTAGGATAAATGGGTTCGTTGATCTGCAAAATGGGAAGTAGATTAAGGTTTGCAAACCAATGGATAGTCTCTACATCTCTTAGTTCATTCAGATCTACGTATTTTCCTTTATTGATGCTTCTTAGTTCGAAGGAGAGAAATTTTTCAGCATGGTTTTTGGAATCAAAAAGAGTGAGATCAAATTCTTCTACTACTCTCCTCTTTCCCTTGTCCCTTGAGGATCTTCTAGATCCCATTACTACTGCTGTTTTAAAGGGATGATGATGAGCTTAAAGTAAATGAAGAACAAAACAGAATTTAAGAGCTTCTTAGAGAGTACCTTTGTGAAATCTTCAAGAGAAGGAAGGATTCTTGATGTTTTGCTCCGAAATGGGAGGTATTTGGAAGGCTTAGAGGAGTGAAGTGGGAATGGAGGAGACTTGGAAGAGTAGAAGAGGAAATGGGGGTGAGTTGGGGTCGGTTTCTTAGCCGGCCCTAGCGTGATTTTAAGGGGCAGAGCTGCTGGCGGTTGCACCTCTGGCTGGAGCGGTGCAACCTCTGGCAACCCGTGATGGCTGGAGGTGCAACCGCCAGCTGGAGAGGTGCCACCGCCTGCAGCAGGTGAGTACTTAGGATGATTTGATTTGGGAGAATTTGCCTTGAGGAGAGTTTCAGAGCAATTTATGTTTGTTACATGATTTCGTATGAGTTTTTATTTAAGGAAGAAGCTCTTTGTAGGATAGATCTTTTAACGTGCATACGAATGTTTGTTTGGTGTCCCTTTTAAGATCATGACATGTTTAGTTTCTACAAGAATTAATTCGTAGATGAACAGGTTTTGAAGATCAGGGGGGTATGTGAATTTGGATAAGTTTCTAATCGTATTGTATTTGTGATTTCATAGTTTCCACTTGTTACTTAAGCGTTGCGAGTTCCTTTTTGATTCTTGGTTTATGATCATTGAGAGTTAAGGAGCAGAACATTATTTCTTGCTCCGGCCTAGACTTTTAATGTTTTTTTTTTTTTTTTTTTATAGGAACGGATGATCTTTAGGAACCCATTTGCTTTTGGGTGCCTCATAAACAGATCTATATTTTCTATCATGTTGCATAGAGTTTATCATGGTTCCTTTAGGAACCCAAACTAATTTGTTTGGACTTATTTTCTTGAATGGACAACAATGTGTCTTGTGTCCAGATTTGCAACAAAAGTTGCACTTGGTTTGGTGTTGAACGTGTAAGATGGGGCCTCTTACAAAGGTAGTTGGATTTCGGTGAGGACTCCTCACAAATCCAATCCCACTTCTTTTGGGAGCATGACCCTTGTTTGTAAGGATCATGTTTAATGACTTGCTACCAACCTCGAATTTCTTCAAGGTGTCCTTAAGTAGCAAGTTTTCTTTTTGTAAAGTTACTAAATCATGACATTTGATACATGAATTTAAATTATCATGATGTTCGACTTTTAACTTATCAAACTCACAAGTAAGATTATCATGTACCTTTTTTAGCAACTTGTATTTTCTATTTATAACTTTGCATTCATCAAATAAATCATGGAAGGCATTTAATAATTCATCGAAAGATAAATCAGCATCTAATAAATTCGTTACCTCCTCTTCGATAGCCATAAAGGCGTAATGAGCAACTTGCTCGGTGTTGGATTCTTCTTCCTCAGATGCGCTCGAATCATCCCATGTTGCCTGGAGCGCCTTCTTCTTTGTTGTTCTTTTCTTGACTTGGGGACAATCACTTTTGTAATGTCCCGGCTTTTTACATTCGTAGCAGATCACTTGGTCCTTCTTAGGTTCAAGTTTATTTTTCACATCGTTTTTAAACTTGTTTCTTTTGAAGAACTTTTTAAACTTTCTTGTCAAAAATGCTAAGTCATCATCACAGTCCTCATCACTTGAGTTTTCTCTCAAGTGGCATTCAGAAGTTTTAAGTGCCATATCCTTCCTGTTCTTTGGAAGGATGTCTTCTTGCTCTTCATGAGCTTTGCAGGTCATTTCGTAGGTCATTAATGACCCGATTAGTTCTTCAAGAGGGAAATTTCACAGATCTTTTGCCTCTTGAATGGCGGTGACTTTAGGATCCCAACTCTTAGGAAGGGATCTTAGTATCTTATTAACAAGCTCAAAATCCGAAAAACTCTTTCCGAGTCCTTTTAGACCGTTGACGACATCCGTGAAACGGGTAAACATGTCGCCAATGGTTTCACTCGGTTTCATTCGGAAAAGTTCAAAAGAATGTAGCAACAAATTGATTTTTGACTCTTTCACTCTACTTGTGCCCTCGTGGGTCACTTCAAGTGTGTGCCAAATATCAAAAGCAGTTTCGCAAGTTGAAACACGATTAAATTCGTTTTTATCTAGTGCGCAAAATAAGGCATTCATAGCCTTTGCATTAAGAGCGAAAGCCTTCTTCTCCAAATCGTTCCAATCGATCATTGGAAGAGAAGATTTTGAAAATCCATTTTCAACAAGGTTCCATAGTTCAAAATCCATAGAAATAAGAAAGATCCTCATTCGGGTCTTCCAGTAAGTGTAGTCCGTTCCACTGAACATGGGTGGACGTGTAATCGAATGCCCCTCTTGGTTTCCGGCGTATGCCATCTCTCTTGGGTTTTAATCCTTTAGAGAGTTAACCTTGCTCTGATACCAATTGTTAGGATCGAGAGCACTAAGAGGGGGGGGGTGAATTAGTGCAGCGGAAATCTTATAATAATTTAAAAACCAAAGGCTGCGTTCGTTCAAAAACTATTGTGATGCAAAAGCAAATTCTCAGTTTGTATCTAAGTGCAGTTTGCGTCTAAGTGCAGATTGCGTTTAAGCGCAGTTTTGCGTCTAAGCGCAGTTTTGCGTTTAAACTCAGATTTACGTCTAAATGCAGATTTACGTCTAAACGCAGATTTACGTCTAAACGCAGTTTTACGTCTAAACGTAGTTTTACGTCTAAACGCAGTTTTACGTCTAAACGTAGATTTACGTCCAAACGCAGTTTTACGTCTAAACGCAGATTTACGTCTAAACGCAGTTTTACGTCTAGACGCAGATTTACGTCTAAACTTTGAAACTCGTTTGTATACTCACAGAAGGCAGTATGCAGTTGAAATCAAGACGTAAACGTGAACTGAAATCTGATGATTGAGCGAGGAAAGCCGATTTACGTTTGAATGCAGTTTTACGTCTAAATGTTGAAACTCGTTCTTAAAATCGTAGAGGACAGATTGCAGTTATTAATAGGATTAAAATGTAAGCGTAAACTGCAAGGAAGCTCGTTCGTAAAAGCGCGGAAAACAGTTCTGCAGAATCAAACGTAAACGTAAGCTGTAATGTATGAAAATATGAAGTTACGTCTGAATGCAGATTTGGAAGAACAGCTCTTAGAACTTGTTCGTGAAAGCGCAGAGAGCAGTAGTGATGAGGGAGGTTTGCAGTAATGATAAAGTACTCGAAATTAAACGCAAACCAGAGATTTAGAGTGGTTCGGTCAGCCTTGACCTACTCCACTTTTGGCTTCCTCCACCGATGAGGTTGCCGACGTCAACTAGGTGCCTTCCTTCAATGGGCGAAGGCCAAACTTCCCTCTTACAATTTCTCTCCTTTTGACAGGCTTAGGAGACAACCTTTACAGACCTTTCTCTCCTCACTTTACAATTGAAAACTTGAAGTACAGAAGGAGGAGACTTAAAGGCTTTACAACACTTTTGAGCTCTTTAGAATCACAGAAAAGATCACGATTTTGGTATAGGTCTGTTATCTTTTCAGTGCTGAATGGGTGGGGTATTTATAGGCCCCAACCCAATTCAAAATTCGAGCTCAAAATGATCAAATCGATCAAATCCCAGAATTCTGGGATCAGGCGGTTGCACCTCTCGACTGGAGAGGTGGCACCGCCTGGCAGAGCTCGAAGACTGAGCTCTGCCGATTGCTTCTCTCTGCCAGAGCTCGAAGACTGAGCTCGATGGTTGCATCACCTGGCAGAGCTCGAAGACTGAGCTTGGTGGTTGCATCACCTGGCAGAGCTCGAAATCTGAGCTTGGTGGTTGCATCACTTGGCAGAGCTCCAAACTGAGCTCAAGCTGATGCACCATTCTGCCAGAGCTCGAAGACTGAGCTTGGTGAATGCATCACCTGGCAAAGCTCGAGACTGAGCTCAGGCTGATGCACCACTCTGCCAGAGCTCGAAGACTGAGCTCGGTGGTTGCATCGCCTGGCAGAGCTCGGAACTTGAGCTCTGGCGGTGCAACCTCTTGGCTGGAGCGGTTGCACCTCCCAGCCTTGCAACCCTGGCGGTTGCACCTCCTGGCTGGGGTGGTTGCACCTCCCAGCCTTGCAACCCTGGCGGTTGCACCTCCTGGCTGGGGCGGTTGCACCTCTCAACCCCACAGCCCAGGCGGTTGCACCTCCTGGCTGGGGCGGTTGCACCTCCTGGTGCAATCAGGGTCCGAATGGTTCACTCCATTCGACCCACTTTGAATCTTTTCAGGGGCCCAATTGCCCCAAGATTAAGCTAATGGGATCACCTCCCATTTTCATGCTTAATCATCGTGCTAACTACGAATATCTCTAAGACAACTTCTGCAGCTTTGCTCCGATGCGTCAATCGCTTCTTCCGGCGAGTTTCCGGCCAACTTCCGTCGATCAACCGATAACCTTCGGTGATCCTTCTGCGGACATCCGGCATACTCCTGGACTTTGCGACGATCCACTTGGCGAGTTCCGACGAGCTTCGCTTGGCAAGCTTCTGGACTTCTCGGATCTGTTCTCTCTGAACCTCCGACGACCGTCCGAACTTCCGTCGAACTCTCGAACTCCCAACGTGATCATGATCTTGACTCCGGCGCAACTCCTGCTGCTTGTCTTACTCTCATCGTAGTTAATCCTGCACACTTATCTCAACACATAGATTAGATAACAAATGACAATTGACTTCATCATCAAAATCCGAGATTCAACAATTTTGACATCAACAAATTATGGCATATACGTTTGGGTCATATGAGCGAAAAATGTTTGAATATATTAAGCAAAAGGGGTCTTCTTTGCGGACAGAGTACTAGGCCACTAGATTTTTGTGAACACTGCATTTTTGGAAAGCAGAAAAGAGTCAGCTTCAATTCTCCGACAGTTCACAAAACGAAAGCTACTCTTGACTATATTCATTCAGACCTTTGGTGTCCAGCTCGTGTTCAATCTAAGGGTGGTGCTAGGTATATGTTAACTTTCATTGACGATTATTCCAGGAAAGTTTGAGTTTATTTTCTAAAGTATAAAAATAATATTTTTCTAACCTTTATACAATGGAAGGTTTTGATTGAGAAGCAAACAGGTAAATAGATTAAGCGGCTTCGAATAGATAATAGCATGAAATTTTGTGAATGTGACTTTGATGAATTCTACAAAAATGAAGGAATTATTTGGCATCGCACTATTAGGATGATGCCTCAACAAAATGGTGTGGTCGAACGTATGAGCATCACACTCTTGGAGATGGCAAGGTGTATAATCTCAAATGCAAAGTTGACAAAGGACTTTTGGGTAGAGGCGATTAATATAGCCTATTACGTTGTCAACCGCGCTCCTTCTGCGGCACTTAACTTTAAAACTCTAGAGGAAGTTTAGTCAGGTACTCCTGCTGATTACTCTGATTTAAAATTTTTTGGGTGTCCAGCATACATGCATGTAAATGAAGGAAAATTAGAACCTTAAGCTAAAAAGTGCATTTTCCTTTAGTATGCTTCTGGGGTGAAAGGATACATATTATAGTGTTCTGATCCCAAATCCCCAAAATTTGTAATCAGTAGAGATGTTACTTTTGATGAATTGTCTATGTTATCTTCTAAAGAAGAATCTCCTAGTTATACAAATGATAGTGCGCAGAAGCATGTGTACCACAAATGATAGTTAGCATGTAATTGGGATTAGATTTGAGCCAATATAATTAGGGATTAGTTGGGCCCATCTAAGAAATATTTGATTTTTGAATGACAAAATTTTAATTTTATCAAGATATGCCCATGCGTAGCTGTTCTCATTTGGCCCGGTGTCTACAATTGACTGATGGCCCTTACGATCGTCACATAACCATTGGGAATGCATCCATTAATGTATAATCAACATCAACCATTGCTAGTACTACTACATCTATAGTGTTAGCAACTATGGTAGGTCGTCATAAAGTCACTTGGGCTACTTCAAATAAGCAACTATCACTACATGCAACAAACAATAGAGGTCATCATTGCATCACTTGGACTTCTGCGATTATTGACTTGGACCAACAACCGTGTGGCTATCCTATAGCATTGATGTCCAACGCTCGTGCCGCTATCTATAGTCATACTACTAGTAACAACCTGTCGATGGTAGTGTTGCACAACCTTTTGTGTGACACTCCAATCCTTCCATCGTTCGTAGATCCCCCACGCGAGGAAATTTGCATCATATACAAGCAAACGACTAGAGCAAACATGATAAACAATTAGATTGATAGTACTCTTTCACAAGTAAAGGATGCTTATAAACAAATCTAAATATAAAATAGATCTGATATATTTTTATAATCTAAAGTATTTGATTTTAAAATAATTGGCTCTAATACCAATTGTACGCATAAAAATTATAATTATGTTACTCTTATATTGAAAACTTTAATGCTAAAATTAAAATTAAATAATGATATATTAAGATCAGGATTGCCTGTCATTCATTGCCATTTAGAAAGCCTTTAATCTAATCTACAAAAGTATTATTATGGGATCTGAAAGCTATAGTGATATCGATTTGTAAGGAGAACTAGACTCACATTTTTTTCTCTTCTTATCCTTTACAAGACCATGATGAGTAATGAAATAGGGACTAAAAGAGATTGAGAATGATTCTATAATTTTAGATTTTAGTGTTTTGTCCGTAGGAGGTATTGTCCTTTTATAGGTGAGAAAAAATAATTTAAGATAATAATTAAGAGAATCACTAGCATCAAAATTATCTATTAATGAACTCTATCAAAATTATATTGATAATCATAATTATATCTATTAATGAACTCTATTAAGGAAAGGATGTTTTTGTCCTATTTTCTTTCCCTTGCTGATGTAGATAGCGTAGATTCAAAATTTATACAAGAGGAAAGGATGTTTTTGTCAACATGTTTGTTTTAATAAAAAAAATCACTTGAAGAATTATTAAAATGTTATATCTTTTTAGATATAGATACAAATGGATATAACTATTAAAAAAAGTATTTCCTTACAATTGACCGATAAAATTTAAGTAATTTATGAATTATATTTAAATATCATATTAGATTTAAATATCATGTGGGTCATATTAATGTTCACACTATTAAATTGTCATTGGTTAACCTCATCTCCAAAAATGTAATATAAAGCTTTATTTGGTACATGATCTCCAGAAATATTAAAAAGACTGATTCTGTTCCCATTTTCTCAATGCAAGTTATCCATCCTTTTCGATCTTTTTACATCTTTTAAATTTATATCTGATTTTTTTAATTAAGTAAATGAATTTAGTGCCAGTAATTCAACTGCTATTGAAACTTGTAGATTAAGCAGAAGAATTGAACGAAACGAGACAAGTTGAAATACAAGCATCATACAAGTGATAGTAGGACATTTAAGTTACAATAATACCAAGAGATAACAGGGAAACAGAAGATAGTACTGAAGTAAGACTATCGCAAACATAAACATTTATAGTTCGCAATCGCCGATATCCAATCAATGGTAGACTTCAATGACGGAACGTAAGTCCAGCAAGGGTTTTATGATATAGTCCGAAAAGCCTGCACTTTTGAAGAGTTTACCCCACTCGGCCTCACTCCTTTGCTTGCCCGAAGTGTTAGCCATCATGTACAAGTCAAAGAGAAGCTGCGTTTCTGCTAGTTCAGGAGGAGAGTCAATGACATTGAGAACCATCTCAACGATGACTACTTTGCCTCCCTCCTCTTTTGAAGGAATTGCCTCCCTGCATCTCTGCAGAATCCTCACACATTCCACATCGCTCCAGTCATGTAACACCCACTGCCACATCAACCTCGGAAACTTAGTTGAAAGATATCATCAAGAGTGCAAAAGCCTTTCCATTTATCTATCGCTTCAGAACAAATGACTCCTGTCGTTTAGGACAGTCACACTTAATTCAATTAATACTATTCAGTGGGCTCAGGGCATATGTATGCGTTGACCCATTCATTCGCTTGAGTTTATTATTAGTAATACCTGAGTTCACTATTTCTTAGTGTTGAAGTTAAGTGGTAAAACAGATTACCTTGAGCAGCACCGCGTCCGCTGGAGGTATGCTCTCGAACATGTCACCTCCGACCACCTCCACCTTGCTGTTCCCTACCAATGGAGCCACCACGTGGGGGAGGTCGAACACAGTGCATTTGAGCTGTGGATAGGCCTCGGCGATCGCCATGGCCATCGTTCCCGTCCCCCCTCCGACGTCCACCAACGACCGCAGACCCTGGAAGACGTCGCCGCACTCCCTTGTAAGTACTTGCACCACGAGCCGAGCGTCGCTGGCCATTCCCGCTTGCAACAAGCTGTTGAACTCTGGGTTTTGTTTGGTGACGTCAAATATATTTTTTCCATGTGCGACCCCAAAAGGGGTGCGGGCTTCGTCCCCCTTAAGCCATCTGCCAACACTTTGCCAGGGGGACAGCAATGCTTGGTCCATCATAAAGAGAAACAACGGGGAAAGACCCTCCACCTTCTCCTTCATGATGAGGGCAGACATTGCAGTGAGGCCGAACAAAGTCTTCTCGTTCTCGGATTCCGAGATCCGAGAAAAGTATTCCAAGTGGACCAGCAGGCGCATGAGCCGCCGGAAGCAGGCGCTTCTTGCTGGGGGAATTCGTAGCTCAGTCTCCAGCTGGGAGAGAGTGATGGGTTTGCCATGGCTGTGGATGATGTCTGCTATGCCCAGCTCTATAGCACATTTGAGACACATGGATCTGATATAGCTCAGCGCGTGCTTAAATATACGGTCGTTCGCCTGCCATAACTCCTTCGCTCCAAACTCTTCAAGGAACGACTCCATCGTATACCGAATCTCCAACTAGTGGTGTGGTATTAGTCTCTGGCAACTGCCATATATATAGAGAGAGAGAGGAAGAAATGAAAGGCCATCTTTGCAATTAGTCTTCTCCCTCGACAACCTCCACCAAAACACGAACACTATTGCAACACGACAAACAAGGTTATTAGGAAATATCTTACAATGGTATTCTTCCTTCAAGAAAACGATTGGAAGATCCTATATGTAAATAAACTGAACCAAAAAAATGAATCAGTTTTCTATGAGACCGTGAAAGTTTGGTTCTGCTATTCATTAATTATTAATCTGATGTGTGTTACAATTACTTATCATTTGGCACATTTGAGATATAAAATGTTTAAAAGTAAAATAAAAAATCATAGTGAACTTCGGTTCAAATTTTTTTTATGATGGTTTGATTAAGTTCGGTTCAAATTCGAAAACATTAAACTAAATAAGTTTGAATATGGTTTTGAGAATTTTTTAAATCAAATGGAACCAGAGTGTTACACTTGCCTCCTCTACTATTATGTACACGTTTCATTGATGTTAAATATATGCTTATTCAATTTGCTGGGGCTCCTCTTTTGGTCATTATAAGTGGAAAATATTATAATAAAAATTAAAAAAGGGATCATAAAATTTCTCTTATCGACCAAGATGTCAAGACGGAGGAAGCTAATGGAGTGAACTGCCTTAAGTATGCAGCATAAAATCTCATGCCCAATCCTTGTGACTATATGAAAATAAGAAATGATATGCAGGAACAGTCACACCATCATGATTGTAGGAATGACATAATGGCGGGGACCAAATCTAAATGGCCACATGTGTTTGTTTCGGACGTATTCGAACAGTGGACACATCATGCTTGTGGCAATCCGATGATAGGACAAAATCGGGCGGAGTTTGGATAGATACTACGTGTCAGGATGGGGACCTTATTTGATTTATTCGACCAAGAGATTAACATAAAGGACGAGTAGTGAAAGTACGTTATCTCTGCTGATCCTTGTTATATCTTCGTAGTCTAAAATTACAATCAGATTATCCACTTCTGCTTCGGGATAATCCTATTAATAAAACAAATAAAATGAAATGACTGATTTTCTTGGAAAAATTTCTCTGTTTCTTTTGTTTTTTTTTTTTTGTAAACATCCCTTGTTGCTAGAATATCTAAATATTCCTTAGTTTTATTAGCTTTAAGTATTTAGGGTTCATATTTTTCTAAAAAACCCAATGGTGTTACTGTTAAGGTCAACGGTGGTATCACCTAGTATTATGTGGTGGTACCACCCAGATTGACGGTGGTATCGCTAGGACACAATATCCTATATTGTGTCGATGATACCACTGAGTGTATGTGGTGGTCCCGCTAGTGCATAAGGTGACAAGTGGTGGTACCGTTAGTATTTCGAAAATCCTAAAATTTAAATTTTTAATTTTATTTTTGAAGTCATTTGGGACTTATAAATTCTCCTCTCATACTTGTAAGAATATGAAAAAACTTATAGTTTTAAGTATATAAAATCTTTTAAAGTATTGAGTCTCTTCTTCTTTTGGCTTAGAAGTCTTCCTAAGAGAGGAGTGAGTTCTTATTATAAAAGAGATACGAAGGTTCTCTCTTATGAAAAGGAAAAAGGGTTATAATAAGGGTAGTTGATCTTCACTCATTGAAAAGAAGATCGGCAGTAAAAGTTGGTGGCCTCGAGAGTAGAGGAATCGAGAGTTGATGTAGGTTGGGATGACGGAACCACTATAAATCTAATTTATATTTTCCTTTATGCTTTTTATTCTTATTACTAACTGATTTAGTTGCTCACTACCTTTACTCTCATTATAAGTTAAACGCATTTCTGATACAGGTTTCATCAAATAAAAGTTTTCAAATCATAATTTTTCAAAAGCACTAATTCACCCCCCTTTTAGTAGCTTTACGATTCAAACAAATACTAGGGAAAGAACTAATTGGCTCAATCTAATGTTTCTAGGAATCACAATTGTAAATAATATAAAATTTTTATTACCACTTGCAACTAGCTCATAAGAATATTTATGAATTTTTTAAGATAGATTTAAATTTGTTGAATCTCATATTTTGATTATGAAATCAATTAGTAAATTATTTGATTAAATCTATATGTTGAGAAAAATGTATAGGATTAGCTACAATAGCGATCAAAGCATAAAGCAAAATGAAGTGCCGGAGTCAAAATCGAAATTTCGTTGAGTTGTTAGGACTCTAGTTAGGAGAGTCCCAATTGAAAAATATATTTGTGTAAAACCTACCTAGTTGACCCTTATTAAAGAGGTGAAGAGGTTGGCTAAGGATATGATTAGTTTGAAGGTTGTTTCTTGGAGAAGCATTAGGAGTTGGTTAGAAGTAGAAGTTTTGAGTAGGAGTTCTATTTAGAATTAGGGTTTAGAAGCCCTATAAATAGTCATGTATTCATTATCTTTTGATAAAAAATAGATCAAGCTTTTTAGCAACCTTTGAGCAATAACTTGGAGGAAGGAACCCCTATAGAGTTCCAAGGAGGTCGATCCCCTAAATAGATCAACCCCAAGCTTAAAATCCGTAAAGGTTCTAACACTTAGTATCAAAATAGCATTTTTGGCATCTTGTTGCCCTTCTACAGCCATCCATCAGCCCTCCATAACTGCCTAAAGTAATTTCTACAATTGTTTAAAATATCATTGCCGAATTTTGCTGTCATCTCCACCACCGCAGATCATCCTTTGATCTCTCAATGAATTGCAACAGGTTCTGATTGTTAGGATCAAGAACGCACTAATAGGGGGGTGGGGGGGGGGGAGTGTTGAATTAGTGCAGCGGAAAACTTTCACAATTTCAAAAACCTTATTCTGATTAAACCCAATTCAACGAGAATGAGTTTAACTTAATTCGTTTAGAAAGGAATTTGAGCTTGAAGTCTTAAGTGAAAGTGCAAGAGAAGACTAAGGTGATTACGTATTTAAAGCACAGTAAGGAGGAGAGGCAATTTGCTATATGCTAGTCATAGGTGCCCAGCAAGCCAATCACATGAGTGATGGCACGTATGACTTGATACACAATCTTTTTACTTATTTTTTGACATATATCACTTTATATATATATATATATATATATATATATATATATATATTGTGATGTCCTTGGATTTGTACAATGAGAATCAGATCGTGATGAGATCACGATAATGAGATCGATTCATCTTTAAATACAGATCCTAAATAATCTCGGTTATAGGTTACTCGAGAGGGATATCGTGATAACCGGACAGACTGGTGTGTTGTATACCCATCCATATAATGGATGCAACTAGTCTCATAGTTGTTCGTGTAGGGACACTAGGGATATAGTACAGGTGCTCATTGGATAATGAGTTCACTGATTGATCCGCTTACGGAATGCTGGATGGTTGATGATGCCTTATTATCAGACAACGATTCCGTAGTCCTAGTGGTATATTTGGTCCTTAGACTTGAGACACCAAGAATGTCCTGTATGAGTGCTCCACTCTTTGATACCAGACTTATAGATTTGGTTGTCCCAAATCTAGTATAATTGATCATTGGGAGTGGTAGTCGACCTTACGAGGGCTATTGAGTGTCGATAAAGGATCATCCACTCACGGCGTCAAGAGAGGAATATCCCATGCATTCTTGCTTAGACAAATCCCTAGCCAGGGTCATTCGGGTTGAGAGAGAAAAAGTTCACTGGGAGAATCCGATTAGAGCGAGACTCAAGTAGAAATCGTATGGGTCTGATAACACCATACTCGATATATGGTCTTTGGGATATTAGATGGATGAGAGACTATAGGTACACAGTAATTGAGGACAGACAGGTCCAATGGATTGGATTCCCCTATATCGTCTAGGGACTATGGCGTAGTGGCCTAGTACGTCTGTAGTCGATGAGTCGAGTGAATTATTACAGAGATAATAATTCATTAAGTTAGAAGGAGTTCTAACAGGTATGACTCACAGCCAGCTCGATATTGGGCCTAGAGGGTCACACACATATGGTAGGCATTGCGATGAGTAGAGGTTTGGATATGAGATATTCGACGGAGCCCTTGTCTTATTGGATACAGATCCAATACCCACTAGGGGAGGATCCATTAGAGTTTGACAGGGGACCTCTATAAATAGGAGGGATTCAGAGCCTCATAGGCTAGAGCCTTTGCTGGCCTCTCATATTCTCCTTCCCCTCTCCACCTCAAAGCAGGCCTAGAGTTTTAAGGAGTGTCGTCGTAGCCCTACTATGTGGATCACCACTAGAGAGGAGGACGCTTGACCTCCTTCACCCTCTCCTAAAGATCTGCAAGGAAACATAGATATACGATCTCCCTAGGTAACACAATCTACTCTATACGCAGTTTTAAGTTTCGCGGATTTTGCGCACCAATCTTCGTATGACGACGAACATCTCTTTGAGAATCGGGGATTTTATTTTCTTGTTCTTCCGCTACACATGTGATGTCGCCCCCAAGATTTCCCAACACTATAAAGGAAAGATGCTCAAAATATATGTAAACTGAGATTTTAAAGTGGTTCGGTCAACGTGACCTACATCCACTATCGGCTTCCTCCTCCGACGAGGTCACCGACATCCACTAGTGGCCTTCCTTCAATAGGCGAAGGCCAACCACCCTTTTACATCTTTTCTCCTTTTACTGGGCTTAGGAGACAACCCTTACAAGTTTTCACTCCTCTCTTGAATGATCTAAACACTTAGAAAGAAAAGAGGAGAGCTTTAGCTTTTACAACACTTTAAGGCCTCAAATGACTCAAGATTAAAGCAAGGTTTTAGTGCCCTTTCATGCAGGAAAGGGTGGGGTTTATATAGACCCCAATCAGTTCAAAAATAGAGCTTAAAAGTGCCCATTCCCGGATTTCCGAGGTCCTGGCGATACCACCGCCATAATTGGGTGGTACTATTGCCTGTCATCTGTCACTGAGTAGTACCACCGCTTAGTCTGGGTGGTACTACCACTTGACAACACTCGAAGACTGAGCTCTGGTGGTACCACCGCTTGATAAGGACGGTACCACCACTGGTAGTAATAACTATCGACGGTACCACTGCTTGACTAGGGCGATACTACCGCCTAGAATTCTTAGGAGACTGAGTCTCCTGGGCAGTGCCACCTTTGGCCCTGGCGGTGCCACTACCGGCCAAGAATTCTAGGTCTGAATGGACTATTCCATTTGGCCCAATTTGGGTCTGTTAAGAGTCCAGTTGGCCCCTAATTAAGTTATTGTGATTACCTCCCAATCTTAACTTAATCTATACTCTAACTATGATAACTACTACATGACAACTGCAATTCTGTGTTCCAGTGCGTCAATCGCTCTTCCGACGAGCTTCTAGCGAACTTCCGGCAAACATCCGACGAACTCTCGGTGATGATCCGGCGGACTCCCGGCAGGTTCTTGGACTTTCCAACGATCTCCTTGGCGAGTTCCGATGAGCTTTTATAGCAAGCTCCTGGCCTTCTCGGATGGTTCCTGCAGAACTTCCGACGAACGTCCAGACTTTCGACGAACTCTCGAACTCCCAACATGATCTTGGTCTTGACTCCAGCTCAATACTTGCTGCATGTCTTATTGCCATTGTAGTTAATCCTTCACACTTATCTCAACATATAGATTAGATAAACAAATGACAATTGATTTTATCATCAAAATCCGAGATTCAACAATCTCCCCCTTTTTGATGATGACAATCAATTGATGACGGAGTTAACCTTAACTCCCCCTATCTATATACCATACTTGAGATAAATCATTCTTGAATTCAAAGCCTTTGAATTCAAGAGACATATTGATAAGTTAATTTCATTTAAACTTATTAATAC
>NC_088353.1:11722500-11742500 GCF_036884655.1 Musa acuminata AAA Group | reverse complement strand
CTCCTGAGCCCGTCAAAAGGAGTGAAACTGTAAAAGGGCAATTGGCCTTCGCCTATTGAAGGAAGGCCTCTAATTGACGTCGGTGACCTCGTCGGTGGAGGAATCCAAAAGTGGAGTAGGTCAAGACTGACCGAACCACTCTAAATCTCGATTTGCATTTACTTTGAGCATTTTATCATTACTGCAAACCTCCTAAATAGCTACTGCCTTCTGCGCTTTTACGAACGAGTTTCTAAGTTCAGAACTTTTCGAATCTGCATTTTCAGACGATCATTACATTTCAGTTTACGTTTACGTTTTGACTCCAATTATAACTGCAAACTGCCTTCTGCGCATTTACAAAACATATCTCAAAGTTCAGTATCTGCAAAGTTGACATTTAGACGTAAACCGGTTTTATCGTACGAACGTCGCATTTCAGTTTGCGCTTGCATTCTGATTTTTATCATAAACTGCAAACTGCCTTTGTAGATTTACTTTAACATCATCTGACTTAATCTTAAGCTAAAGTAGTTTTAGAATCAGATTTTACATCAAAGTCGTTTTTATCGTTCGAACGTAGCTTTCGATTTTAATCGCAGAAAGTTTTCTGCTCTTAGTGCTCTTGATCCTAACAATTGGTATCAGAGCCCGGTTTTTCTCATTTCGAATTTACACCCGAGAGAAATGGCTCTTCATGGATTTCAAGAGGGCTTTTCGGTCTTTCGTCCACCGTTGTTTAACGGATTGGACTACACTAATTGGAAAACTCGAATGAGAGTTTTCTTGATTTCTACGAATTTAGATTTATGGAATATCATTGAAAACGGTTTTCAACTTCCCTCTAAACCGATGAACGAATGGTCAGATTTGGAGAAGAAGTATTTTTCTTTAAACGCAAAGGCTATGAATGCATTATTTTACGCTTTGGACAAAAATGAGTTCAATCGGATTTCTACGTGCGAAACGGCTTTTGACATTTAGCGAACACTTGAAATCACGCACGAGGGAACTAGTAGAGTCAAAGACTCGAAAGTTAACTTTTTATTGCATGATTTTGAGCTTTTTCGAATGCAACCAAGTGAGACTATAGGCGACATGTAGACCCGTTTCACGGATGTCGTCAATAGTTTAAGAGCTCTTGGAAAATGTTTTTTGGATTTTGAACTCGTAAACAAGATTTTGCGTTCTCTTTCTAAGAAGTGGGATTCAAAAGTAACTGTAATACAAGAAGCTAAAAACCTAAACAACTTACCACTTGCAGAACTAATTGGTTCATTGATGACATATGAAATTGTGCACAATGCACATGATGAACATGTTGAACACAATCACCTTCCAAAGAACATGAAGGATTTGGAACTCTAGACAAATGAATGTCACTTGAGCGATGACTCAAGTGATGAGGACAATGATGAACAAAACAACCTTCCAAAGAATAGGAAGGATTTGGGACATAGAACATTTGAAGACCATTCGAGCATAAGCTCAAGTGATGGTGAACTTAAACTACAAATGAAACGAAAATTAAAAAGCAAAAAGAATGGAACTACTTGCTTTAAACGCAAGAAGAAGAACAAAAATTGGGATGAATCGAGCTCCTCCGAAAACGAGAAAGTCAACAAAAGCGAGGCGGCAAACTACGCCTTAACAGCCTACGATGTTGAGGTAATTAAAATGCCTTTGGTTTATTTTGAAATTACTTGATGCTTTCATGATGTATTTTCTTTTTTAGTTTAGAATTAATTTTCTTGAAAATTACATGTTTGAAAATAAAAATACAAAATTATGCTAGTAATTTCGAAAATGATAATATTGCATATTTTATGATAAACAAACAAAATAATTTTGATTGAAAAATATGAAATCATGGTTAAGAAGTAATAATGTGTATCATGTTTGATTAACATTGTTGAATAAAATCACGTTTGATTTAAAGTAATGCATAATGATGTAATATTAAATGGTTATGATACAATGATTAACAATCTTATGCATGAGATTTTAAGTTATCCATGATCATGAGCTTGTTTGATCTTCATGATTTAATTTCAAAATCTATAGCAAAAATCATGTTTGAATATATGAAAGTGTTAATTTCATTTTTGGATTCACTTAACAATTGGTATCCTAACAATCGGATTTTTCTCATACACTTATAATATGAAAAATATTTTTCTAAAATGGATTTGATGAAATGATTCCTGCTTGTAGATTCCATCTTGAAATATGAATGATAGTGTTTTTGCTTGCAAAGATTTATTTCACATACATATCTCCTATGATTCATGTGCAGAAAAAGAATTTATAAATCATAATACAATGAGATTTCTTATGCAAAAATAAAGTGCTGTTGTGATTCTTTGCTAAAGAGAATAATTATTAAAATCACAATCTTGATAATTATAACATGAAGCTCTCTATAAATCAAGATCGTTCATTATGCTCCCTACATTTATCAAAAAGGAGTTCTTCAAATGAAATGCAACTTGTCTTTTGATTTCTTAGAATTCAATGAAGTGTCATATTGATATCTTGAAACTCGGAATATTTTAAAATGTGATCTTGATAAGAATGTTTCAAGTTGCTCTTTGTACTATATCTTTTCAAATGAATCATGAGCCTTGATATCATATATTTCATAATATAGAAATAACAAGATTTCTTTGCCTTGTATGTCTTGTGTGATGATTGTACATCAATTTGCTTTATTAAGAATTATATGAATGTTGATCGTGAACTTGTAATGAACCATGAATCATATCTTTGGTATTCACGAATTGATCCTCATTGATATCTTTCATTGATATGATAAATTATCATCTCATGATATATCGCATAATTATATCATGCTTTGCGATTGTATCATGTGATCTTTGCTGAATTTTCACACTGATATTCTTCATGACATGATTTCTTTGTATTGTTGTCTTGTATGCTTCATGTGATAATATGAAGACATGAAACACTTATGATATGATTTTTATGCAATTTCTTGTATTCATGAAATGTTTATCTCATCACCTAATAATTCTTCTTGATATTCCTTATGTGAAGAGAAGAATACATGAAATATTCATTAATTTGTTTTGATATATACAAATAAAAAGTTTCGATCATGTATGGTAGGATGTAATTTGATAAATGCTTAAAAATTTTAATGTTTGAGTATCATGGATGATATACCCATTAATGATGATTGATTTATTCTTCGGTATCGTGCATGAAAAATAAGGCTTTTCAAATTGTGTATGCTTTAATTTGAATATATAATGATGCACAAATAAAATTGATACTTACCTTTGTCATAATCTGAAAATTGAAAAAAGGGTCTTCCCTTCTTTTTGATAATGACAAAGGGGGAGCAAGAATTTCTAGTGTGCACATCATGAAAAGAGGCAAACTAGCTAGCTTACACAATTCAAGATGAAAGCAAAAATTACACTCCTCTAAAGAGAAGATGCAAATGTAACACTTGCCAAATTGTTTGCTTGCCTCATGTAAAACATTATCTCTTGCTAGTTTGGCATTTTGCTAACTTGCACTTTGCAAAGAAAGCAAAAATGACACTTCTCAAAAGAGAAGAAAGAGCTTGCTATCTTGAATATCACCAAAAGTGCTATCTTGTATGCTATAAGACTTGCATATCTAAAACTTGATAGCTTGAATGTTCTAAGGATTATGTAACACTTGCTAAATTTTTTAGCTTCAAAACTTGCATGATGATAAAACTTGATATTATGTTTTTCATGTAATAAGTTGAACCAATATCACAAACGCTTGATTGTGGTACTTCTCCTTTTTGTTGATGACAAAGGGGGAGAAGTATGATGTTATGCATAAGTTCATGATGACGTGTTGCAAGTATTTATGATGAATATTGCAATGTCTTGAAATCAGTTTGAATTTAAGGTTTTATCAATATGGCATATTCATAAGGGGAGTTTGTTTAAACTCCGGGAGTTAAGTTTAACTCTGTCATCAAGTGGTTGTCTTCATCAAAAAAGGGGGAGATTGTTGAATCTCGTATTTTGATGATGAAACTACTTGATATATGTTTATGATTTAATCTGCGCTTTGAGTGACGTAGGATGCTTCGATCAGGATGAGAAAATTAAAGCAGGAAAATCATGTTGTGCCGAAAGAACATGTCAGAAGATTGGACATCGGGCCGGTGGATCGGTCGACGTATCGACAGAAGGCTTCGGGCCGTGGACTCGGGCATCGGGCCAAGAAGAGCGGGTATTGTGCCAAGGATATCGGAGTTGCGGAGTCAACTAGCTGATTGGGCAATAGGTTGTAGGAGAGGACGATGCACCGAAGAATCGGAAGAAGCGTCAAGGGACCAATGACATGACAGACAAATTGGTTAATTGCTTAGGATTAATTGTCTCGATCGAAGTTTTGTTTTAAGTGTGCAGGATTAACTACGATGAAAATTAGACATGCAGCAGGAGTTGCACCGGAGTCAAGACAATGATCACGTTGGGAGTTCGAGAGTTCGACGGAAGTTCGGACAATCGTCAGAGATTCTGCAGAAACAGATCCGAGAAGTCTAGAAGCTTGCCAAGCGAAGCTCGTCGGAACTCGCCAAGTGGATCGTCGCAAGTCCAGGAGTTTGCCGGAAGTCCGCAGGAGCATCACCGAGGGTTCATCGGATGATCAACGGAAGTTCGTCGGAAACTCGCCGGAAGAAGCGATTGACGCACCGAAGCAAAGCTGCAGAAATTGTCTTAGAATTAATCATAGTTAGCACGTTGATTAAGTTGGAAATGGGAGGTGATCTCATTAGCTTAATCTTGGGGCATTTGGGCCCTTGAAAAACCAAAATTAGGTCGAATGGAGCTACCCATTCGGACCCTGATTGCACCAGGAGGTGCAACCGCCCAAGCCAGGAGGTAGCACCGCCTGGGCTAAGTCTCCCAGGGAGACTGGGTGGTGCAACCGCCCCAGCCAGGAGGTGGCATCGCTTGGGCTTAGTCTCCGAGCGAGACTGGGCGATGCAACCTCCCCTAACAGAGAGGTAGCACCGCCTTAGCTCGGTCTTCGAGCTCTGGCAGGAGGTGCAACCGCCTCAGTCAGGAGGTGGCATCGCTTGGGGCTCAGTCTCCGAGCCAGACTCAAGCGGTGCAACCGCCCTTAACAGAGAGGTGCAACCGCTTGGGCTCAGTCTTCGAGCTCTGCCAAGCGATGCAACTGCTCCAATCAGGAGGTGCAACTGCTTGATCCCGGAATTCCGGGATTTGATCGTTTTGAGCTCCAAATTTGAATTGGGTTGGGGCCTATAAATACCCCACCCATTCAGCACTGAAAGGATATAGGCCTACACCGAAATCTTGATCTTTTCTATGATTCTAAGAGCTCAAAATTGTTGTAAAGCCCAAAAGTTCTCCTCCCTCTATTCTTCAAGTTTTGAGATGTAAAGAGAGGAGAGAAGTTCTGTAAGGGTTGTCTCCTGAGCCCGTCAAAAGGAGTGAAACTGTAAAAGAGCAGTTGACCTTCGCCTATTGAAGGAAGGCATCTAGTTGACGTCGGTGACCTCGTCGGTGGAGGAAGCCAAAAGTGGAGTAGGTCAAGACTGACCGAACCACTCTAAATCTCGGTTTGCATTTACTTTGAGCATTTTATCATTACTACAAACCTCCTAAATAGCTACTGCCTTCTGCACTTTTACGAACGAGTTTCTAAGTTCAGAACTTTCCGAATATGCGTTTAGACGTAAATCTACATTTTCGTACGATCATTACATTTCAGTTTACGTTTACGTTTTAACTCCAATTATAACTGCAAACTGCCTTCTGCGCATTTACAAAACATATCTCAAAGTTCAGTATCTTCAAAGTTGACGTTTAGACGTAAATCGGTTTTATCGTACGAACGTCGCATTTCAGTTTGCGCTTACATTCTGATTTTTATCATAAACTGCAAACTGCCTTTGTAGATTTTTATCATAATCTTAAGCTAAAGTAGTTTTAGAATCAGATTTTACATCGAAGTCGTTTTCATCGTTCGAACGCAGTTTCGATTTTAATCGCAGAAAGTTTTCCGCTGCACTAATTCACCCTCCCTCTTAGTGCTCTTGATCCTAACAAAATATACATACATCCATATATATATGTATATATATATATATATGTATTATAAATGGAATCAAAACGTAAACATAAACTGCAATGTAATGATCGTACGAAAAACGTCAATTTACGTCTAAACGCATATTCGGAAAGATCTGAACGCATATATCGAAACGTCAATTTACGACAATTTCTGCAGCTTTGCTTCGGTGCGTCAATCGCTTCTTCCGGTGAGTTTCTGGCGAACTTCCGACAAACTCCTAGACTTGCGACGATCCACTTGGCGAGTTCTGACGAGCTTCGCTTGGCAAGCTCCTGGACTTCTCGGATCTGTTCCCGCAGAACCTCCGATGACTGTCCGGACTTCCGTCGAACTCTCAAACTCCCAATGTGATCATTGACTTGACTTCGGCGCAACTCCTGCTGCTTGTCTAACTTTCATCGTAGTTAATCCTGCACACTTATCTCAACACATAGATTAGACAACAAATGACAATTGACTTCATCATCAAAATCCGAGATTCAACAAAAATAATAATACTTTAAATAAATTCTTTCCTAATTCCTTTCTTGTTAAGGACTTGAGCATGGGAGTATCCTTGATCCAGGGCTTGAATAGAGGAAACATTTATGAATGGTCGTCAGCTCCATAAATAACCCAACCCACTATTCATTCTTCCGTTGTGCCTCCAATTGATATGTGGCATCGTTGTCTTGGTCATCCCTCGTCCCTTATTCAGCACAAATTACTTTCTAATTTTTCTCTTCCTATTTCTAAATCGCATAGTTCTATATTGCATTGTGATGCATGACTTAGTAATAAAAGTCATTGATAGCCATTTGGCCCATCTTCCATTTCCACCTCTAAATCATTTAAAATTATTTATACAGATGTTTGGGGCCCTACCCCAATCCTATCTTTTGCTAAATTTAGATTTTATATCATTTTTGTTTATCACTTCACTAAGTACACATGGTTATATCCTCTTCACCATAAATTTGATGTTTCGATCATCTTTCTCACTTTTCGAAAGTTGGTCAAAAACTACTTTCAGTCTACCATCAAAACGGTTTACTCTGGGTGGTGATGAATATCAAGCCCTAGTGTCCTATCTCTTAGCTTGTGGTATCCAACACCTCAAGTCTCCCTCGCAAATTCCTCAACTTGTTGGCTCCGTCGAATGCAAACATGGGCATATAGTAGAAATTGGGCTCACACTTATGTTGAATCTCGGATTTTGATGATGAAACCAATCAATATGAATTTATATTTTAATCTACATTTTGAGTGACGCAGGATGCTTCGATCAGGATGAGACAATTAAAGTAGGAAAATGATGTTGGGCTGGAGGAACATGCTAGAAGATTGGACGTCGGGCCGGTGGATCGATCGACGTATCGACAAAAAGCTTCGAGCCGTGGATTCGGCAATCGGACCAAGAAGAACGGATATTGCACCAAGGATAATGGAGTTACGGAGTCAACTAGCTGATTGGGCAATAGGTCATAGGAGAGGACGATACACCGAAGAATCAGACGAAGCATCGAGGGACCAACAACATGCCGGACATCTTGATTAGATGCTTAGGATTAATTGTCTAGATCGAAGTGTGTTTTATATGTGCAGGATTAACTATGAAAGCTTGAAGATATAAAGCAAGTTTATCGGGGTCAAGTTCGATGGGTGATCGAGAGTCCGCTGAAAGTCTGAAGAATCGTCGGAAGTGCTATAGGAACCAACCGAGAAAGAATCGGGGACTTATCGAAGTTTTCGGAAGTCCATCGAAAAGATCATTGGAGGTTCATGGAGATCATCGAGAAGGTTCAGATACTTGCCAAAGATGCGTTGAACTTGCCACAAGATCGGGAGCCTGCTGGGAGTCCGTCGGAAGAAATCCGAGGGTGTATCGGAAGTCCGTCGGAAGTTCACTAGAAAGCTCGCTGGAAGGAAACTCGACATTGTCACTTAAAAATTTGCTTAGGACTATGTCTTAATTTTGTAGTTTGCATATAATTAGGATTAAGGGTTAATCCTATAACCCGGTTAGGGGCCAATTGGGCCCGAGTTTGGACTGGTTTAGGCTATGTTTGGAGGCTAACCAGTGAGCTGGAACAGTCTAGGCGGTGGCACCGCTGGATTGGGCGGTGGCATCGCCGGACTGGGCGGTGGCACTGCCCAGAACTCGAAAGGTTCGACGGTGGCACAGCCAGTACACTGTTGAACTGGGCGGTGGCACCACCCAGAACCCGAGAGGTCTGGCGGTGGCACCGCCAGTACACTATCAGTGTCAGACACTAACAGGCGATGGCACCGCCAGCACCGAGAAACCCAAAAGGAATTCAAATTTGGAGCCCAAATTTGAATCCTCTTGGGGCCTATAAATACCCCTCAATTCTCAGAGATAACACCTTTTTGATAATTTAGAAAGTGAGAAAAGCTTCTAGCAAAGTCTTGTTTTCAATAGCTTAAGTGTTCACCTCCCTCTTTCTTTTCGAAAAATCTGTAAGAGTTTGAACCACTTGTAAGAAGGTTGTAAGAGGGGTATTTGGTCCTTCCCCTTTAAAGTGATTTACTAGTAGAAGTTGGAAGCCTCATCGAAGAAGGCTTCGAAAGTGGATGTAAGTCATTTGACCGAACCACTATACATCGTGTGTTTCTTGAATGTGTGAGTGTTTAATTTTCTAAACCATTTCTCTACTTAGTTGCAAATCGTTCGGTTTTCATCTCCCTACTCTTGACTACCTTTACTCAGGCTATTTTAGCTAAGTCATCATTCGTCGAATCAAAATCTCTACACATTTACGAAATCAATTTCAAACTTATGAGTTTTAATCCGCTGTACTAATTCACCCCCCCCCCCCCCCCCCCTAGTGCCACTCTAATCCTAACAATTAGTATTAGAGCGATGCTCACTCTTATATTTGGTTTAATACCCAAGAGAGATAGCTTACTTCAGCATGCAAGAGGGTCACTCTATTACACGTCCGCCTATGTTTAATGGGTTGGATTACACATATTGGAAGACTCGTATGAGGATCTTCCTTATTTCCATGGATTTTGAGCTTTGAAATATTATCGAAAATGGATTTCAAAAATCTTCTCTTCCGATAAACGAATGGGATGAATTGAAGAAGAAGGTTTTTGCTTTAAACGCAAAGGCTATGAATGCCTTGTTTTGTGCATTTGATAAAAATAAATTTAATCATATTTCGATTTGTGATTCGGCTTTTGATATTTAGAGAACTCTTGAGATCACTCATGAAGGCACTAGCCGAGTAACTAAAATTTTCCGAATGAAACCAAGTGAGTCCATCGGAGACATGCACACCCGTTTCACAGATGTCATCAATGGACTCAAAGCTCTTGGTAAAGGTTTTTCTAACTTTAAACTAGTAACTAAAATTTTAAGATCCCTTCCAAAGAGTTGAGATCCAAAAATTACAACCATTCAAGAGGCCAAGGATTTTAAAACATTTCCTCTCGAATAACTTATTGGGTCTCTAATGACTTATGAAATGAACAATGTGGCAAAAAGGAAACTCGAGAACAACCTTCCAAAGAACAGAAAGGATTTGGGATATAGAACATTTAAAGACCACTCAAGTATAAGCTCAAGTGATGGCGAACTTAAACTACAAATGAAACAAAAATTAAAAAGCAAAAAGAACGGAACTACTTGCTTTGAACGCAAGAAGAAGAACAAAAATTGGGATGAATCGAGCTCCTTTGAAGACGAGGAGAAAATAAAAAAAGGCGAGGTAGCAAACTACGCCTTAACTGCTTTCAATGATCAGGTAATTGAAACCCCCTTAATTTATTTTAAAATTACTTAATGTTTTCCATGATGTATTTTCTTTTTTTAGAATAATTATTTTTCTTAAAAATTACATGTTTAAAAAATTAAAAATATAAAAATATGATCATGATCATAATTTTGAAAATAATAATAAAAATTATATATTTTATGTTAATAGAATAAAATATTATATTTAAATCTAATGATCATATGTATGTTTTTCTTAAGAAGAAAAAATGTGTATCTTGATGATTTCCGATTTTAATTGAAACTATGCTTGATGTCTTAATGAAAATATTAAGAAGTTTAATATCATGCTTAATGATGATGCATGGATTTTGTATGGAAAACTAAGCATGAAAAGATAGATTCACCTAAAAAGAAAAATGCATGATTACAACAATAACAAAATGATTTTGGTTGAAAATACCTTATGCTCAATGAAACCATAATTGATGAATATACTTTATGTTTAATGATTTCTTTGCCTTGAATATCCTATCATGATGAATATTATAAAAATAAATAAAATCATGTTTGATTTGAAGTAATGCATAATGATCATGCTTAATAAGTTTTCTTTCGAAATAATGTATAATAATTTTTGTGATTTATGGATTATTGATTTTCACGATAATAAAAGTGAGCTTTTCGTTTAAAAAATGATGCATGTTTTGATTTGACATAAATAAAATAGACATACTTATATGAAATAGTGTAAGTGTTATGCTTGACGATTATATACTTAATGATGTATAAAGTTATAATGAAAATATTAAAATTTTGATACCATGATTTGATGATTTTATGTATGAGATTTTAAAGTTATACATGATGATTTTTGTGGTTTATTGATCTTGATGGTTTTTATGATGAAATTTATTTTTTGATCCTAAACATGATGTATGGTTTTAACATAAGAACAAATATTTGAGCATGCTAATATAAAATCAATCACATAAATTGAAACAACTAAAAAGAGAAAAGTATTTTTCTTAAAAAATACTTTTTCTCTATCTTATTGACTTTAATGAATCTATTTGGCCATCTTAAAAGTGAATTTGATGATTTTGATGATTTGAATAAGTTTATCTAACCATGATTTTTATCTTGATTTCTGAAAATTATAACTTAAAAATTTATTTTATAAATCAAGATGGTCTATTATGATTCTTTCTTTTCACTATTTGAGTTATTAAAAAAGAATCATAATATGTCTCTTGATATTCAAAATTTATGTTCACTATTTATGCATCTCATCACCAAAATTCATTTTCATATTCTTCATGTGATGATATAAATGCATGAAACACTCGTGATATGATTTTTATAAAATTCTATATATTCATATCTTATCACCCAATTAATTCTTCTTGATACTCCTAATGTGATGAAATGAAATTATGTATGAAATACAAAGGAAAAGTTAATGATCATGCATGATAGGATATAATGAACTTTAACATTTAGATACCATCAATTGAAAAGCTATGATCATGTTGCCAAAATGATATATCATAAATGCTTGAATATCATTTATGATATTCTCATAATGATGATTGATTTATTTGTATCATGCATGAAAAATGAAATGTATGGTTTTGAAATTATTCATATTTATATACATACATATATAAATATATATATATATATATATATATATATATGTATGTATATATATATATATATATATATATATATGTATGTATATATATATATATGTATATATATATATATGTATGTATATATTGTTAGGATCGAGAGCACTAAGAGGGGGGGGGTGAATTAGTGCAGCGGAAATCTTATAATAATTTAAAAACCAAAAGCTGCGTTCGTTCAAAAACTCTTGTGATGCAAAAGCAAATTCTCAGTTTGTATCTAAGTGCAGTTTGCGTCTAAGTGCAGATTGCGTTTAAGCGCAGTTTTGCGTCTAAGCGCAGTTTTGCGTTTAAACTCAGATTTACGTCTAAATGCATATTTACGTCTAAACGCAGATTTACGTCTAAACGCAGTTTTACGTCTAAACGTAGTTTTACGTCTAAACGCAGTTTTACGTCTAAACGCAGTTTTACGTCTAAACGTAGATTTACGTCCAAACGCAGTTTTACGTCTAAACGCAGATTTACGTCTAAACGCAGTTTTACGTCTAGACGCAGATTTACGTCTAAACTTTGAAACTCGTTTGTATACTCACAGAAGGCAGTATGCAGTTGAAATCAAGACGTAAACGTGAACTGAAATCTGATGATTGAGCGAGGAAAGCCGATTTACGTCGGAATGCAGTTTTACGTCTAAATGTTGAAACTCGTTCTTAAAATCGTAGAGGACAGATTGCAGTTATTAATAGGATTAAAATGTAAGCGTAAACTGCAAGGAAGCTCGTTCGTAAAAGCGCGGAAAACAGTTCTGCAGAATCAAACGTAAACGTAAGGTGTAATGTATGAAAATATGAAGTTACGTCTGAATGCAGATTTGGAAGAACAGCTCTTAGAACTTGTTCGTGAAAGCGCAGAGAGCAGTAGTGATGAGGGAGGTTTGCAGTAATGATAAAGTACTCGAAATTAAACGCAAACCAGAGATTTAGAGTGGTTCGGTCAGCCTTGACCTACTCCACTTTTGGCTTCCTCCACCGATGAGGTTGCCGACGTCAACTAGGTGCCTTCCTTCAATGGGCGAAGGCCAAACTTCCCTCTTACAATTTCTTCTCCTTTTGACAGGCTTAGGAGACAACCTTTACAGACCTTTCTCTCCTCACTTTACAATTGAAAACTTGAAGAATAGAAGGAGGAGACTTAAAGGCTTTACAACACTTTTGAGCTCTTAGAATCACAGAAAAGATCAAGATTTCGGTATTGGTCTGTATCTTTTCAGTGCTGAATGGGTGGGGTATTTATAGGCCCCAACCCAATTCAAAATTCGAGCTCAAAACGATCAAATCGATCAAATCCCAGAATTCTGGGATCAGGCGGTTGCACCTCTCGACTGGAGAGGTGGCACCGCCTGGCAGAGCTCGAAGACTGAGCTCTGCCGATTGCTTCTCTCTGCCAGAGCTCGAAGACTGAGCTCGATGGTTGCATCACCTGGCAGAGCTCGAAGACTGAGCTTGGTGGTTGCATCACCTGGCAGAGCTCGAAATCTGAGCTTGGTGGTTGCATCACTTGGCAGAGCTCCAAACTGAGGTCAAGCTGATGCACCATTCTGCCAGAGCTCGAAGACTGAGCTTGGTGAATGCATCACCTGGCAAAGCTCGAGACTGAGCTCAGGCTGATGCACCACTCTGCCAGAGCTCGAAGACTGAGCTCGGTGGTTGCATCGCCTGGCAGAGCTCGGAACTTGAGCTCTGGCGGTGCAACCTCTTGGCTGGAGCGGTTGCACCTCCCAGCCTTGCAACCCTGGCGGTTGCACCTCCTGGCTGGGGCGGTTGCACCTCCCAGCCTTGCAACCCTGGCGGTTGCACCTCCTGGCTGGGGCGGTTGCACCTCTCAACCCCACAGCCCAGGCGGTTGCACCTCCTGGCTGGGGCGGTTGCACCTCTCAACCCCACAGCCCAGGCGGTTGCACCTCCTGGCTGGGGCGGTTGCACCTCCTGGTGCAATCAGGGTCCGAATGGTTCACTCCATTCGACCCACTTTGAATCTGTTCAGGGGCCCAATTGCCCCAAGATTAAGCTAATGGGATCACCTCCCATTTTCATGCTTAATCATCGTGCTAACTACGAATATCTCTAAGACAACTTCTGCAGCTTTGCTCCGATGCGTCAATCGCTTCTTCCGGTGAGTTTCCGGCCAACTTCCGTCGATCAACCGATAACCTTCGGTGATCCTTCTGCGGACATCCGGCATACTCCTGGACTTTGCGACGATCCACTTGGCGAGTTCCGACGAGCTTCGCTTGGCAAGCTTCTGGACTTCTCGGATCTGTTCTCTCTGAACCTCCGACGACCGTCCGAACTTCCGTCGAACTCTCGAACTCCCAACGTGATCCTGATCTTGACTCCGGCGCAACTCCTGCTGCTTGTCTTACTCTCATCGTAGTTAATCCTGCACACTTATCTCAACACATAGATTAGATAACAAATGACAATTGATTTCATCATCAAAATCCGAGATTCAACAATCTCCCCCTTTTTGATGATGACAATCAATTGATAAAGGAGTTGTCCTTAACTCCCCCTATCTATATGCCATAGTTGAGATAAGTCAACCTTGAATTCAAGACCTAAGAATTCAAGTGACGTATTGATAAGTTAGATCAGTTAAACTTATCAATGCTCCCATCATGATGCCTATCATGATGTATCTCTTCAAGAATTATGTCAAGGCATGACATACATCATCAAGTTTGTATGATTGTGTTTGTAACCATTCATCATGTAATCATATAAAGCAACGAAGGACTTTTTACATGATGCTCACATTTGAGATTTTCTAGTAAGTTTGCATTTTCTTTATAATATCAAATCAAAACATGATGCAAACTATAGTACATGTTCACATATCTCTTGGTGATGCAAGGATGGCATAACATTGTTTATAGCATCACTCAAGTATTTGCAACTATGACATAGATATGATTATGGCAGTTCAGCTATGACATAGTGTTTATCAATTCATATTTTTCTCCCCCTTTGTCATCAACAAAAAGCATGATAGCATTATCAAGCATATAAAGGAAGTCATGACACATATATTTTGCTTGACGAAGGAAAGTCATTTTCCAAAGAGTTTTCATAAGAGTGTACGGGAACATCCCATTTTTAGCATACAACCTGAAAAATGAACTTCTTACATGCATTTGGTTTGTCACATAAATTGCAAAATGTTATTTGATCAAGCATTGTCAAGGCATGTAATAGTAATAACATCCGAAAAATAATTTTAACTAGTTTAAGTATTCGGACACATCAACATTCCTAATTCTCTTCTTATGTAATCAAATTGTTCTTCACATAGGGGTTTTGTGAAGATATCAGCCAGTTGATGTTTGGTATCAATAAACTCTATGGTTACATCATGATTAGTGACATGATCTCGTATAAAGTGATGTCTAATATCAATGTGTTTTGTTCTTGAGTGTTGTATAGGATTTTTAGTTAAGCATATTGCACTCGTGTTATCACATTTAATGGGAATATCTTTAAGATTCACTTTGTAGTCTTCTAAAGTGTTTTTCATCCATACAACTTGTGCACAGCATGCACTTGCTGCAATGTATTCAGCTTCGGTTGTTGATAGGGCAACCGAGTTTTGTTTCTTAGATGACCAGGATACGAGGGCATGTCCTAAAAATTGACATGATCCTGATGTGCTTTTTCTGTCTAGTTTACAGCCAGCGAAGTCCGCATCAGCATAAGCTGTTAATTCAAAATTTTCTGATTTTGGGTACCATAATCCTAGATTGGTAGTTCCATTAAGATATCTGAGTATTCTTTTGACTGCTTTGAGATGAGATATCTTAGGGTCTGATTGAAATCTAGCACAAAGTCCTACACTGAACATGATGTCTGGTCTGGTGGCAGTGAGGTAAAGTAAACTTCCTATCATACCCCTATAGGTTTTTTGATCGAAGCTTTCTCCATTCTCATCAATTTCTAACTTAGTGGAGGTGCTCATAGGAGTGTCAATGGCTTTTGAATTATTCATTTTGAATTTCTTTAGCAGACTCACAGCATATTTGGTTTGACTAATAAAGATGCCATTGCTTAGTTGTTTGATTTGTAGTCCTAAGAAGAATGTTAACTCTCCCATTAGACTCATTTCGAATTCATGACTCATAGTCTTCGAAAAGGATTCACAAAGAGATTCATTTGTAGAACCAAAGATAATATCATCAACATAAATCTGAACAATGAGAAAATCATTTTCAAAATTCTTGATAAATAATGTAGTATCAACCTTGCCTTTTATGAAATTATTTTCAATGAGAAAAGAGCTAAGTCTCTCATACCAAGCCCTTGGGGCTTGTTTTAAACCATAGAGAGCTTTAGTTAATCTAAACACATGATTAGGGTAGCCATTGTTTTCAAATCCAGGAGGTTGTTCAACATAAACTTCTTCGGAAATGAAACCATTTAGAAAAGCGCTTTTAACATCCATTTGAAATAACTTAAAATTATTGCAACTAGCGTAGGCAAGGAGCATCCTTATGGCTTCCAATCGAGCCACAGGTGCGAAGGTTTCTTCGTAATCGATACCTTCTTCTTGGTTGAAACCTTTGGCCACTAATCTAGCCTTGTTTCTAACCACGATACCATTTTCATCTTGCTTGTTTCTAAAGACCCATTTAGTACCAATTACTAAATGGTCATTTGGCCTAGGAACAAGCGTCCACACCTCATTTCTCTCAAATTGATTTAATTCATCTTGCATTGCGATGATCCATGAATCATCTTTCATGGCTTCATCAACACATTTGGGTTCAATTTGGGAGAGAAAAGCGGCGTTGGCACAAAAGTTTTTAAAAGAAGATCGTGTTTGAACCCCCTTTGATGTGTCTCCTAGGATTAGCTCCTTAGGATGAGCATCTATATACTTCCAATCCTTGGGTAAGGATGTTTTGGAAGTGGATGCAACCAAGTTGCTAGTTGGAGACGGGGTTTCGTTTAAATTCAAGGAATCAAAATTAACATCATCATCAAGATCATTTTTCTTAATTTCTGAAATCTCATTGAAAACAACATGGATGGATTCTTCAATAATTAAGGTTCTTTTATTGAAGATGCGAAAAGCTTTAGAAACCGAAGAATAACCAAGAAAGATTCCTTCATCAGACTTAGCATCGAATTTTCCTAAGTTATCCTTTTCATTCAAGATAAAACACTTACACCCAAAGACTTTAAAATATGAGACATTGGGTTTTTTGTTATTCCATAACTCATAAGGAGTTTTGGAGAGTAAGGGTCTTACTAGGACTCTATTTAAAATATAACATGCAGTGTTTACAGCTTCGGCCCAAAAATATTTGGGTAGGCTATGTTCATTCAACATGGTTCTTGCCATTTCTTGCAAATTTCGATTTTTTCTTTCTACTACCCCATTTTGTTGAGGATTTCTTGGAGTAGAGAAGTTATGGATGTATCCATTGAGTTCACAGAATTCTTGGAAGTCATGGTTTTGAAATTCTCCACCGTGATCACTTCTAATTGACGAAATCATAGATTCCTTCTCATTTTGAACAAGTTTACAAAACTTGGTAAAATGTCTAAAGCATTCATTTTTTTGTTTTAAGAAGTAGGTCCATGTATATCTGCTGTAGTCATCAATAATGACAAAGGCGTATTTGCTACCTCCTAGACTTGATGTAGAGATTGGTCCGAACAAGTCCATATGGATCAATTGTAAGGGCCTAGAGGTGCTTATTTGATTCTTAGCTTTGAAGCAACCCCTAATTTGCTTACCTAATTGGCAAGCATCACATACATTATCTTTGATGAACTTGATATGAGGAATTCCTCTTACAAGTTCTCTAGATGATACTTGATTGATTAGTTTCATGCTAGCATGACCTAATCTTCTATGCCATAGCCAAGCATCCTCATTCATAACGGCAAGGCACATTTCATCACATAAGTCATTGATGTCAATAGTGTAAATGTTGTTTTGTTTTAATGCAATCATAGATATATTTTTGTGTGGTTTTTCAATGATGCAGGCATTAGATTCAAATCTTATAATATATCCTTTATCACATAATTGACTAATGCTCAAGAGGTTATGTTTTAGACCATCAACTAGTAAAACATCTTTAATAGAGAGGTTGGATTTGTTACCTATGGTTCCTTTGCCAATGATTTTACCCTTGTTGTTGTCTCCGAAGGTGACATATCCTTCGTCTATGCTAGAGAGCTTAGAGAATTGAGATGGATCTCCGGTCATATGCCTTGAGCATCCACTATCAAGGTACCATTTCTTGCTCCTAGCTTGCGATTGTTTAGTTTTCTACAAGAAAGAATGATGTTTAGGTACCCATTTGCTTTTGGGTGCCTCATAAATAGATCTACATTTTCTATCATGTTGCATAGAGTTTATCATGGTTCCTTTAGGAACCCAAATTAATTTGTTTGGACTTATTTTCTTGAATGGACAGCAATGTGTCTTGTGTCCAGATTTGCAACAAAAGTTGCATTTGGTTTGAACATGCAAGATGGGGCCTTTTACAAAAGTAGTTGGATTTTGGTGAGGACTCCTCACAAATCCAATCCCACTTCTTTTGGGAGCATGACCCTTGTTTGTAAGGATCATGTTTAATGACTTGCTACCAACCTCGAATTTCTTCAAGGTGTCCTTAAGTAGCAAGTTTTCTTTTTGTATAGTTTCTAAATCATGACATTTGATACATGACTTTAAACTATCATGATGTTCGACTTTTAATTTATCAAACTCACAAGTAAGATTATCATGTGCCTTTTTTTGCAACTTGTATTTTCTATTTATAACTTTGCATTCATCAAATAAATCATGGAAGGCATTTAATAATTCATCGAAAGATAAATCAGCATCTAATAAATTCGTTACCTCCTCTTCGATAGCCATAAAGGCGTAATGAGCAACTTGCTCGGTGTTGGATTCTTCTTCCTCAGATGCGCTCGAATCATCCCATGTTGCTTGGAGCGCCTTCTTCTTTGTTGTTCTTTTCTTGACTTGGGGACAATCACTTTTGTAATGTCCCGGCTTTTTACATTCGTAGCAGATCACTTGGTCCTTCTTAGGTTCAAGTTTATTTTTCACATCGTTTTTAAACTTGTTTCTTTTGAAGAACTTCTTAAACTTTCTTGTCAAAAATGCTAAGTCATCATCACAGTCCTCATCACTTGAGTTTTCTCTCAAGTGGCATTCAGAAGTTTTAAGTGCCATATCCTTCCTGTTCTTTGGAAGGATGTCTTTTTGCTCTTCATGAGCTTTGCATGTCATTTCGTAGGTCATTAATGACCCGATTAGTTCTTCAAGAGGGAAATTTCGCAGATCTTTTGCCTCTTGAATGGCGGTGACTTTAGGATCCCAACTCTTAGGAAGGGATCTTAGTATCTTATTAACAAGCTCAAAATCCGAAAAGCTCTTTCCGAGACCTTTTAAACCGTTGACGACATCCGTGAAACGGGTAAACATGTCGCCAATGGTTTCACTCGGTTTCATTCGAAAAAGTTCAAAAGAATGTAGCAACAAATTGATTTTTGACTCTTTCACTCTACTTGTGCCCTCGTGGGTCACTTCAAGTGTGTGCCAAATATCAAAAGCAGTTTCGCAAGTTGAAACACGATTAAATTCGTTTTTATCTAGTGCGCAAAATAAGGCATTCATAGCCTTTGCATTAAGAGCGAAAGCCTTCTTCTCCAAATCGTTCCAATCGATCATTGGAAGAGAAGATTTTGAAAATCCATTTTCAACAAGGTTCCATAATTCAAAATCCATAGAAATAAGAAAGATCCTCATTCGGGTCTTCCAGTAAGTGTAGTCTGTTCCACTGAACATGGGTGGACGTGTAATCGAATGCCCCTCTTGGTTTCCGGCGTATGCCATCTCTCTTGGGTTTTAATCCTTTAGAGAGTTAACCTTGCTCTGATACCAATTGTTAGGATCGAGAGCACTAAGAGGGGGGGGGGGTGAATTAGTGCAGCGGAAATCTTATAATAATTTAAAAACCAAAAGCTGCGTTCGTTCAAAAACTCTTGTGATGCAAAAGCAAATTCTCAGTTTGTATCTAAGTGCAGTTTGCGTCTAAGTGCAGATTGCGTTTAAGCGCAGTTTTGCGTCTAAGCGCAGTTTTGCGTTTAAACTCAGATTTACGTCTAAATGCAGATTTACGTCTAAACGCAGATTTACGTCTAAACGCAGTTTTACGTCTAAACGTAGTTTTACGTCTAAACGCAGTTTTACGTCTAAACGCAGTTTTACGTCTAAACGTAGATTTACGTCCAAACGCAGTTTTACGTCTAAACGCAGATTTACGTCTAAACGCAGTTTTACGTCTAGACGCAGATTTACGTCTAAACTTTGAAACTCGTTTGTATACTCACAGAAGGCAGTATGCAGTTGAAATCAAGACGTAAACGTGAACTGAAATCTGATGATTGAGCGAGGAAAGCCGATTTACGTCTGAATGCAGTTTTACGTCTAAATGTTGAAACTCGTTCTTAAAATCGTAGAGGACAGAT